>NW_027472319.1:0-39133 GCF_965638725.1 Aptenodytes patagonicus | reverse complement strand
AAAGAGCGCCAGCTGCTTGTGGGGCTGTGGAAGGGCTTTCCAAGGGCAGGTGATGGCAGCAAGAGCTTTCATTGCAGCCCCTTTGCGCCAGTGCTTGGGGGCTGTGGAAGGGCTGCCTTGCAGGTGATGGCCAGCAAGAGCTTTCAGTGCTAGCCCCTTGTGGGAGCAGGGCTGGACGTTTTGAATTTCGGAGCTGGGCTGTGGCTGTGCCGAGAAGGAAACGTCCCCACTGTGCTGTGGCTAGGAAGCTCAGAGCGCCAGTGCTTGTGGGGCTGTGGAAGGGCTGCCTAGGGCAGGTGATGGCCAGCAAGAGCTTTCAGTGCTAGCCCCTTTGGTGTGGGAGCAGTGGCTGGACGTTTGAATTTCGGAGCTGGGCTGTGGCTGTGCCGAGAAGGAACGTCCCCACTGTGCTGTGGCTAGGAAGCTCAGAGCGCCAGTGCTTGTGGGGCTGTGGAAGGGCTGCCTAGGGCAGGTGATGGCCAGCAAGAGCTTTCAGTGCTAGCCCCTTTGGTGTGGGAGCAGTGGCTGGACGTTTTGAATTTCGGAGCTGGGCTGTGGCTGTGCCGAGAAGGAACGTCCCCACTGTGCTGTGGCTAGGAAGCTCAGAGCGCCAGTGCTTGTGGGGGCTGTGGAAGGGCTGCCTAGGAGGTGATGGCCAGCAAGAGCTTTCAGTGCTAGCCCCTTTGGTGTGGGAGCAGTGGCTGGACGTTTGAATTTCGGAGCTGGGCTGTGGCTGTGCCGAGAAGGAACGTCCCCACTGTGCTGTGGCTAGGAAGCTCAGAGCGCCAGTGCTTGTGGGGCTGTGGAAGGGCTGCCTAGGGAAGGTGATGGCCAGCAAGAGCTTTCAGTGCTAGCCCCTTTGGTGTGGGAGCAGTGGCTGGACGTTTTGAATTTCGGAGCTGGGCTGTGGCTGTGCTGAGAAGGAACGTCCCCACTGTGCTGTGGCTAGGAAGCTCAGAGCGCCAGTGCTTGTGGGGCTGTGGAAGGGCTGCCTAGGGCAGGTGATGGCCAGCAAGAGCTTTCAGTGCTAGCCCCTTTGGTGTGGGAGCAGTGGCTGGACGTTTTGAATTTCGGAGCTGGGCTGTGGCTGTGCCGAGAAGGAACGTCCCCACTGTGCTGTGGCTAGGAAGCTCAGAGCGCCAGTGCTTGTGGGGCTGTGGAAGGGCTGCCTAGGGCAGGTGATGGCCAGCAAGAGCTTTCAGTGCTAGCCCCTTTGGTGTGGGAGCAGTGGCTGGACGTTTTGAATTTCGGAGCTGGGCTGTGGCTGTGCCGAGAAGGAACGTCCCCACTGTGCTGTGGCTAGGAAGCTCAGAGCGCCAGTGCTTGTGGGGCTGTGGAAGGGCTGCCTAGGGCAGGTGATGGCCAGCAAGAGCTTTCAGTGCTAGCCCCTTTGGTGTGGGAGCAGTGGCTGGACGTTTTGAATTTCGGAGCTGGGCTGTGGCTGTGCCGAGAAGGAACGTCCCCACTGTGCTGTGGCTAGGAAGCTCAGAGCGCCAGTGCTTGTGGGGCTGTGGAAGGGCTGCCTAGGGAAGGTGATGGCCAGCAAGAGCTTTCAGTGCTAGCCCCTTTGGTGTGGGAGCAGTGGCTGGACGTTTTGAATTTCGGAGCTGGGCTGTGGCTGTGCTGAGAAGGAACGTCCCCACTGTGCTGTGGCTAGGAAGCTCAGAGCGCCAGTGCTTGTGGGGCTGTGGAAGGGCTGCCTAGGGAAGGTGATGGCCAGCAAGAGCTTTCAGTGCTAGCCCCTTTGGTGTGGGAGCAGTGGCTGGACGTTTGAATTTCGGAGCTGGGCTGTGGCTGTGCTGAGAAGGAACGTCCCCACTGTGCTGTGGCTAGGAAGCTCAGAGCGCCAGTGCTTGTGGGGCTGTGGAAGGGCTGCCTAGGGCAGGTGATGGCCAGCAAGAGCTTTCAGTGCTAGCCCCTTTGGTGTGGGAGCAGTGGCTGGACGTTTTGAATTTCGGAGCTGGGCTGTGGCTGTGCTGAGAAGGAACGTCCCCACTGTGCTGTGGCTAGGAAGCTCAGAGCGCCAGTGCTTGTGGGGCTGTGGAAGGGCTGCCTAGGGCAGGTGATGGCCAGCAAGAGCTTTCAGTGCTAGCCCCTTTGGTGTGGGAGCAGTGGCTGGACGTTTTGAATTTCGGAGCTGGGCTGTGGCTGTGCCGAGAAGGAACGTCCCCACTGTGCTGTGGCTAGGAAGCTCAGAGCGCCAGTGCTTGTGGGGCTGTGGAAGGGCTGCCTAGGGCAGGTGATGGCCAGCAAGAGCTTTCAGTGCTAGCCCCTTTGGTGTGGGAGCAGTGGCTGGACGTTTTGAATTTCGGAGCTGGGCTGTGGCTGTGCCGAGAAGGAACGTCCCCACTGTGCTGTGGCTAGGAAGCTCAGAGCGCCAGTGCTTGTGGGGCTGTGGAAGGGCTGCCTAGGGAAGGTGATGGCCAGCAAGAGCTTTCAGTGCTAGCCCCTTTGGTGTGGGAGCAGTGGCTGGACGTTTTGAATTTCGGAGCTGGGCTGTGGCTGTGCCGAGAAGGAACGTCCCCACTGTGCTGTGGCTAGGAAGCTCAGAGCGCCAGTGCTTGTGGGGCTGTGGAAGGGCTGCCTAGGGAAGGTGATGGCCAGCAAGAGCTTTCAGTGCTAGCCCCTTTGGTGTGGGAGCAGTGGCTGGACGTTTCGAATTTCGGAGCTGGGCTTGGCTGTGCTGAGAAGGAACGTCCCCACTGTGCTGTGGCTAGGAAGCTCAGAGCGCCAGTGCTTGTGGGGCTGTGGAAGGGCTGCCTAGGGCAGGTGATGGCCAGCAAGAGCTTTCAGTGCTAGCCCCTTTGGTGTGGGAGCAGTGGCTGGACGTTTTGAATTTCGGAGCTGGGCTGTGGCTGTGCCGAGAAGGAACGTCCCCACTGTGCTGTGGCTAGGAAGCTCAGAGCGCCAGTGCTTGTGGGGCTGTGGAAGGGCTGCCTAGGGCAGGTGATGGCCAGCAAGAGCTTTCAGTGCTAGCCCCTTTGGTGTGGGAGCAGTGGCTGGACGTTTTGAATTTCGGAGCTGGGCTGTGGCTGTGCCGAGAAGGAACGTCCCCACTGTGCTGTGGCTAGGAAGCTCAGAGCGCCAGTGCTTGTGGGGCTGTGGAAGGGCTGCCTAGGGAAGGTGATGGCCAGCAAGAGCTTTCAGTGCTAGCCCCTTTGGTGTGGGAGCAGTGGCTGGACGTTTTGAATTTCGGAGCTGGGCTGTGGCTGTGCCGAGAAGGAACGTCCCCACTGTGCTGTGGCTAGGAAGCTCAGAGCGCCAGTGCTTGTGGGGCTGTGGAAGGGCTGCCTAGGGCAGGTGATGGCCAGCAAGAGCTTTCAGTGCTAGCCCCTTTGGTGTGGGAGCAGTGGCTGGACGTTTTGAATTTCGGAGCTGGGCTGTGGCTGTGCCGAGAAGGAACGTCCCCACTGTGCTGTGGCTAGGAAGCTCAGAGCGCCAGTGCTTGTGGGGCTGTGGAAGGGCTGCCTAGGGCAGGTGATGGCCAGCAAGAGCTTTCAGTGCTAGCCCCTTTGGTGTGGGAGCAGTGGCTGGACGTTTTGAATTTCGGAGCTGGGCTGTGGCTGTGCCGAGAAGGAACGTCCCCACTGTGCTGTGGCTAGGAAGCTCAGAGCGCCAGTGCTTGTGGGGCTGTGGAAGGGCTGCCTAGGGCAGGTGATGGCCAGCAAGAGCTTTCAGTGCTAGCCCCTTTGGTGTGGGAGCAGTGGCTGGACGTTTTGAATTTCGGAGCTGGGCTGTGGCTGTGCCGAGAAGGAACGTCCCCACTGTGCTGTGGCTAGGAAGCTCAGAGCGCCAGTGCTTGTGGGGCTGTGGAAGGGCTGCCTAGGGCAGGTGATGGCCAGCAAGAGCTTTCAGTGCTAGCCCCTTTGGTGTGGGAGCAGTGGCTGGACGTTTTGAATTTCGGAGCTGGGCTGTGGCTGTGCCGAGAAGGAACGTCCCCACTGTGCTGTGGCTAGGAAGCTCAGAGCGCCAGTGCTTGTGGGGCTGTGGAAGGGCTGCCTAGGGAAGGTGATGGCCAGCAAGAGCTTTCAGTGCTAGCCCCTTTGGTGTGGGAGCAGTGGCTGGACGTTTTGAATTTCGGAGCTGGGCTGTGGCTGTGCTGAGAAGGAACGTCCCCACTGTGCTGTGGCTAGGAAGCTCAGAGCGCCAGTGCTTGTGGGGCTGTGGAAGGGCTGCCTAGGGCAGGTGATGGCCAGCAAGAGCTTTCAGTGCTAGCCCCTTTGGTGTGGGAGCAGTGGCTGGACGTTTTGAATTTCGGAGCTGGGCTGTGGCTGTGCCGAGAAGGAACGTCCCCACTGTGCTGTGGCTAGGAAGCTCAGAGCGCCAGTGCTTGTGGGGCTGTGGAAGGGCTGCCTAGGGCAGGTGATGGCCAGCAAGAGCTTTCAGTGCTAGCCCCTTTGGTGTGGGAGCAGTGGCTGGACGTTTTGAATTTCGGAGCTGGGCTGTGGCTGTGCCGAGAAGGAACGTCCCCACTGTGCTGTGGCTAGGAAGCTCAGAGCGCCAGTGCTTGTGGGGCTGTGGAAGGGCTGCCTAGGGAAGGTGATGGCCAGCAAGAGCTTTCAGTGCTAGCCCCTTTGGTGTGGGAGCAGTGGCTGGACGTTTTGAATTTCGGAGCTGGGCTGTGGCTGTGCCGAGAAGGAACGTCCCCACTGTGCTGTGGCTAGGAAGCTCAGAGCGCCAGTGCTTGTGGGGCTGTGGAAGGGCTGCCTAGGGAAGGTGATGGCCAGCAAGAGCTTTCAGTGCTAGCCCCTTTGGTGTGGGAGCAGTGGCTGGACGTTTTGAATTTCGGAGCTGGGCTGTGGCTGTGCCGAGAAGGAACGTCCCCACTGTGCTGTGGCTAGGAAGCTCAGAGCGCCAGTGCTTGTGGGGCTGTGGAAGGGCTGCCTAGGGAAGGTGATGGCCAGCAAGAGCTTTCAGTGCTAGCCCCTTTGGTGTGGGAGCAGTGGCTGGACGTTTTGAATTTCGGAGCTGGGCTGTGGCTGTGCTGAGAAGGAACGTCCCCACTGTGCTGTGGCTAGGAAGCTCAGAGCGCCAGTGCTTGTGGGGCTGTGGAAGGGCTGCCTAGGGCAGGTGATGGCCAGCAAGAGCTTTCAGTGCTAGCCCCTTTGGTGTGGGAGCAGTGGCTGGACGTTTTGAATTTCGGAGCTGGGCTGTGGCTGTGCCGAGAAGGAACGTCCCCACTGTGCTGTGGCTAGGAAGCTCAGAGCGCCAGTGCTTGTGGGGCTGTGGAAGGGCTGCCTAGGGCAGGTGATGGCCAGCAAGAGCTTTCAGTGCTAGCCCCTTTGGTGTGGGAGCAGTGGCTGGACGTTTTGAATTTCGGAGCTGGGCTGTGGCTGTGCTGAGAAGGAACGTCCCCACTGTGCTGTGGCTAGGAAGCTCAGAGCGCCAGTGCTTGTGGGGCTGTGGAAGGGCTGCCTAGGGAAGGTGATGGCCAGCAAGAGCTTTCAGTGCTAGCCCCTTTGGTGTGGGAGCAGTGGCTGGACGTTTTGAATTTCGGAGCTGGGCTGTGGCTGTGCCGAGAAGGAACGTCCCCACTGTGCTGTGGCTAGGAAGCTCAGAGCGCCAGTGCTTGTGGGGCTGTGGAAGGGCTGCCTAGGGCAGGTGATGGCCAGCAAGAGCTTTCAGTGCTAGCCCCTTTGGTGTGGGAGCAGTGGCTGGACGTTTTGAATTTCGGAGCTGGGCTGTGGCTGTGCCGAGAAGGAACGTCCCCACTGTGCTGTGGCTAGGAAGCTCAGAGCGCCAGTGCTTGTGGGGCTGTGGAAGGGCTGCCTAGGGAAGGTGATGGCCAGCAAGAGCTTTCAGTGCTAGCCCCTTTGGTGTGGGAGCAGTGGCTGGACGTTTTGAATTTTCGGAGCTGGGCTGTGGCTGTGCCGAGAAGGAACGTCCCCACTGTGCTGTGGCTAGGAAGCTCAGAGCGCCAGTGCTTGTGGGGCTGTGGAAGGGCTGCCTAGGGAAGGTGATGGCCAGCAAGAGCTTTCAGTGCTAGCCCCTTTGGTGTGGGAGCAGTGGCTGGACGTTTTGAATTTCGGAGCTGGGCTGTGGCTGTGCCGAGAAGGAACGTCCCCACTGTGCTGTGGCTAGGAAGCTCAGAGCGCCAGTGCTTGTGGGGCTGTGGAAGGGCTGCCTAGGGAAGGTGATGGCCAGCAAGAGCTTTCAGTGCTAGCCCCTTTGGTGTGGGAGCAGTGGCTGGACGTTTTGAATTTCGGAGCTGGGCTGTGGCTGTGCCGAGAAGGAACGTCCCCACTGTGCTGTGGCTAGGAAGCTCAGAGCGCCAGTGCTTGTGGGGCTGTGGAAGGGCTGCCTAGGGCAAGGTGATGGCCAGCAAGAGCTTTCAGTGCTAGCCCCTTTGGTGTGGGAGCAGTGGCTGGACGTTTTGAATTTCGGAGCTGGGCTGTGGCTGTGCCGAGAAGGAACGTCCCCACTGTGCTGTGGCTAGGAAGCTCAGAGCGCCAGTGCTTGTGGGGCTGTGGAAGGGCTGCCTAGGGAAGGTGATGGCCAGCAAGAGCTTTCAGTGCTAGCCCCTTTGGTGTGGGAGCAGTGGCTGGACGTTTTGAATTTCGGAGCTGGGCTGTGGCTGTGCTGAGAAGGAACGTCCCCACTGTGCTGTGGCTAGGAAGCTCAGAGCGCCAGTGCTTGTGGGGCTGTGGAAGGGCTGCCTAGGGCAGGTGATGGCCAGCAAGAGCTTTCAGTGCTAGCCCCTTTGGTGTGGGAGCAGTGGCTGGACGTTTTGAATTTCGGAGCTGGGCTGTGGCTGTGCCGAGAAGGAACGTCCCCACTGTGCTGTGGCTAGGAAGCTCAGAGCGCCAGTGCTTGTGGGGCTGTGGAAGGGCTGCCTAGGGCAGGTGATGGCCAGCAAGAGCTTTCAGTGCTAGCCCCTTTGGTGTGGGAGCAGTGGCTGGACGTTTTGAATTTCGGAGCTGGGCTGTGGCTGTGCCGAGAAGGAACGTCCCCACTGTGCTGTGGCTAGGAAGCTCAGAGCGCCAGTGCTTGTGGGGCTGTGGAAGGGCTGCCTAGGGAAGGTGATGGCCAGCAAGAGCTTTCAGTGCTAGCCCCTTTGGTGTGGGAGCAGTGGCTGGACGTTTTGAATTTCGGAGCTGGGCTGTGGCTGTGCCGAGAAGGAACGTCCCCACTGTGCTGTGGCTAGGAAGCTCAGAGCGCCAGTGCTTGTGGGGCTGTGGAAGGGCTGCCTAGGGCAGGTGATGGCCAGCAAGAGCTTTCAGTGCTAGCCCCTTTGGTGTGGGAGCAGTGGCTGGACGTTTTGAATTTCGGAGCTGGGCTGTGGCTGTGCCGAGAAGGAACGTCCCCACTGTGCTGTGGCTAGGAAGCTCAGAGCGCCAGTGCTTGTGGGGCTGTGGAAGGGCTGCCTAGGGCAGGTGATGGCCAGCAAGAGCTTTCAGTGCTAGCCCCTTTGGTGTGGGAGCAGTGGCTGGACGTTTTGAATTTCGGAGCTGGGCTGTGGCTGTGCCGAGAAGGAACGTCCCCACTGTGCTGTGGCTAGGAAGCTCAGAGCGCCAGTGCTTGTGGGGCTGTGGAAGGGCTGCCTAGGGCAGGTGATGGCCAGCAAGAGCTTTCAGTGCTAGCCCCTTTGGTGTGGGAGCAGTGGCTGGACGTTTTGAATTTCGGAGCTGGGCTGTGGCTGTGCCGAGAAGGAACGTCCCCACTGTGCTGTGGCTAGGAAGCTCAGAGCGCCAGTGCTTGTGGGGCTGTGGAAGGGCTGCCTAGGGCAGGTGATGGCCAGCAAGAGCTTTCAGTGCTAGCCCCTTTGGTGTGGGAGCAGTGGCTGGACGTTTTGAATTTCGGAGCTGGGCTGTGGCTGTGCCGAGAAGGAACGTCCCCACTGTGCTGTGGCTAGGAAGCTCAGAGCGCCAGTGCTTGTGGGGCTGTGGAAGGGCTGCCTAGGGCAGGTGATGGCCAGCAAGAGCTTTCAGTGCTAGCCCCTTTGGTGTGGGAGCAGTGGCTGGACGTTTTGAATTTCGGAGCTGGGCTGTGGCTGTGCCGAGAAGGAACGTCCCCACTGTGCTGTGGCTAGGAAGCTCAGAGCGCCAGTGCTTGTGGGGCTGTGGAAGGGCTGCCTAGGGCAGGTGATGGCCAGCAAGAGCTTTCAGTGCTAGCCCCTTTGGTGTGGGAGCAGTGGCTGGACGTTTTGAATTTCGGAGCTGGGCTGTGGCTGTGCCGAGAAGGAACGTCCCCACTGTGCTGTGGCTAGGAAGCTCAGAGCGCCAGTGCTTGTGGGGCTGTGGAAGGGCTGCCTAGGGAAGGTGATGGCCAGCAAGAGCTTTCAGTGCTAGCCCCTTTGGTGTGGGAGCAGTGGCTGGACGTTTTGAATTTCGGAGCTGGGCTGTGGCTGTGCCGAGAAGGAACGTCCCCACTGTGCTGTGGCTAGGAAGCTCAGAGCGCCAGTGCTTGTGGGGCTGTGGAAGGGCTGCCTAGGGAAGGTGATGGCCAGCAAGAGCTTTCAGTGCTAGCCCCTTTGGTGTGGGAGCAGTGGCTGGACGTTTTTGAATTTCGGAGCTGGGCTGTGGCTGTGCCGAGAAGGAACGTCCCCACTGTGCTGTGGCTAGGAAGCTCAGAGCGCCAGTGCTTGTGGGGCTGTGGAAGGGCTGCCTAGGGCAGGTGATGGCCAGCAAGAGCTTTCAGTGCTAGCCCCTTTGGTGTGGGAGCAGTGGCTGGACGTTTTGAATTTCGGAGCTGGGCTGTGGCTGTGCCGAGAAGGAACGTCCCCACTGTGCTGTGGCTAGGAAGCTCAGAGCGCCAGTGCTTGTGGGGCTGTGGAAGGGCTGCCTAGGGAAGGTGATGGCCAGCAAGAGCTTTCAGTGCTAGCCCCTTTGGTGTGGGAGCAGTGGCTGGACGTTTTGAATTTCGGAGCTGGGCTGTGGCTGTGCCGAGAAGGAACGTCCCCACTGTGCTGTGGCTAGGAAGCTCAGAGCGCCAGTGCTTGTGGGGCTGTGGAAGGGCTGCCTAGGGCAGGTGATGGCCAGCAAGAGCTTTCAGTGCTAGCCCCTTTGGTGTGGGAGCAGTGGCTGGACGTTTTGAATTTCGGAGCTGGGCTGTGGCTGTGCCGAGAAGGAACGTCCCCACTGTGCTGTGGCTAGGAAGCTCAGAGCGCCAGTGCTTGTGGGGCTGTGGAAGGGCTGCCTAGGGCAGGTGATGGCCAGCAAGAGCTTTCAGTGCTAGCCCCTTTGGTGTGGGAGCAGTGGCTGGACGTTTTGAATTTCGGAGCTGGGCTGTGGCTGTGCCGAGAAGGAACGTCCCCACTGTGCTGTGGCTAGGAAGCTCAGAGCGCCAGTGCTTGTGGGGCTGTGGAAGGGCTGCCTAGGGAAGGTGATGGCCAGCAAGAGCTTTCAGTGCTAGCCCCTTTGGTGTGGGAGCAGTGGCTGGACGTTTTGAATTTCGGAGCTGGGCTGTGGCTGTGCCGAGAAGGAACGTCCCCACTGTGCTGTGGCTAGGAAGCTCAGAGCGCCAGTGCTTGTGGGGCTGTGGAAGGGCTGCCTAGGGAAGGTGATGGCCAGCAAGAGCTTTCAGTGCTAGCCCCTTTGGTGTGGGAGCAGTGGCTGGACGTTTTGAATTTCGGAGCTGGGCTGTGGCTGTGCTGAGAAGGAACGTCCCCACTGTGCTGTGGCTAGGAAGCTCAGAGCGCCAGTGCTTGTGGGGCTGTGGAAGGGCTGCCTAGGGCAGGTGATGGCCAGCAAGAGCTTTCAGTGCTAGCCCCTTTGGTGTGGGAGCAGTGGCTGGACGTTTTCGAATTTCGGAGCTGGGCTGTGGCTGTGCCGAGAAGGAACGTCCCCACTGTGCTGTGGCTAGGAAGCTCAGAGCGCCAGTGCTTGTGGGGCTGTGGAAGGGCTGCCTAGGGCAGGTGATGGCCAGCAAGAGCTTTCAGTGCTAGCCCCTTTGGTGTGGGAGCAGTGGCTGGACGTTTTGAATTTCGGAGCTGGGCTGTGGCTGTGCCGAGAAGGAACGTCCCCACTGTGCTGTGGCTAGGAAGCTCAGAGCGCCAGTGCTTGTGGGGCTGTGGAAGGGCTGCCTAGGGAAGGTGATGGCCAGCAAGAGCTTTCAGTGCTAGCCCCTTTGGTGTGGGAGCAGTGGCTGGACGTTTTGAATTTCGGAGCTGGGCTGTGGCTGTGCCGAGAAGGAACGTCCCCACTGTGCTGTGGCTAGGAAGCTCAGAGCGCCAGTGCTTGTGGGGCTGTGGAAGGGCTGCCTAGGGCAGGTGATGGCCAGCAAGAGCTTTCAGTGCTAGCCCCTTTGGTGTGGGAGCAGTGGCTGGACGTTTTGAATTTGGGAGCTGGGCTGTGGCTGTGCCGAGAAGGAACGTCCCACTGTGCTGTGGCTAGGAAGCTCAGAGCGCCAGTGCTTGTGGGGCTGTGGAAGGGATGCCTAGGGCAGGTGATGGCCAGCAAGAGCTTTCAGTGCTAGCCCCTTTGGTGTGGGAGCAGTGGCTGGACGTTTTGAATTTCGGAGCTGGGCTGTGGCTGTGCCGAGAAGGAACGTCCCCACTGTGCTGTGGCTAGGAAGCTCAGAGCGCCAGTGCTTGTGGGGCTGTGGAAGGGCTGCCTAGGGCAGGTGATGGCCAGCAAGAGCTTTCAGTGCTAGCCCCTTTGGTGTGGGAGCAGTGGCTGGACGTTTTGAATTTCGGAGCTGGGCTGTGGCTGTGCCGAGAAGGAACGTCCCCACTGTGCTGTGGCTAGGAAGCTCAGAGCGCCAGTGCTTGTGGGGCTGTGGAAGGGCTGCCTAGGGCAGGTGATGGCCAGCAAGAGCTTTCAGTGCTAGCCCCTTTGGTGTGGGAGCAGTGGCTGGACGTTTTGAATTTCGGAGCTGGGCTGTGGCTGTGCCGAGAAGGAACGTCCCCACTGTGCTGTGGCTAGGAAGCTCAGAGCGCCAGTGCTTGTGGGGCTGTGGAAGGGCTGCCTAGGGCAGGTGATGGCCAGCAAGAGCTTTCAGTGCTAGCCCCTTTGGTGTGGGAGCAGTGGCTGGACGTTTTGAATTTCGGAGCTGGGCTGTGGCTGTGCCGAGAAGGAACGTCCCCACTGTGCTGTGGCTAGGAAGCTCAGAGCGCCAGTGCTTGTGGGGCTGTGGAAGGGCTGCCTAGGGCAGGTGATGGCCAGCAAGAGCTTTCAGTGCTAGCCCCTTTGGTGTGGGAGCAGTGGCTGGACGTTTTGAATTTCGGAGCTGGGCTGTGGCTGTGCCGAGAAGGAACGTCCCCACTGTGCTGTGGCTAGGAAGCTCAGAGCGCCAGTGCTTTTGGGGCTGTGGAAGGGCTGCCCTAGGGAAGGTGATGGCCAGCAAGAGCTTTCAGTGCTAGCCCCTTTGGTGTGGGAGCAGTGGCTGGACGTTTCGAATTTCGGAGCTGGGCTGTGGCTGTGCCGAGAAGGAACGTCCCCACTGTGCTGTGGCTAGGAAGCTCAGAGCGCCAGTGCTTGTGGGGCTGTGGAAGGGCTGCCTAGGGAAGGTGATGGCCAGCAAGAGCTTTCAGTGCTAGCCCCTTTGGTGTGGGAGCAGTGGCTGGACGTTTTGAATTTCGGAGCTGGGCTGTGGCTGTGCCGAGAAGGAACGTCCCCACTGTGCTGTGGCTAGGAAGCTCAGAGCGCCAGTGCTTGTGGGGCTGTGGAAGGGCTGCCTAGGGAAGGTGATGGCCAGCAAGAGCTTTCAGTGCTAGCCCCTTTGGTGTGGGAGCAGTGGCTGGACGTTTTGAATTTCGGAGCTGGGCTGTGGCTGTGCCGAGAAGGAACGTCCCCACTGTGCTGTGGCTAGGAAGCTCAGAGCGCCAGTGCTTGTGGGGCTGTGGAAGGGCTGCCTAGGGCAGGTGATGGCCAGCAAGAGCTTTCAGTGCTAGCCCCTTTGGTGTGGGAGCAGTGGCTGGACGTTTTGAATTTCGGAGCTGGGCTGTGGCTGTGCCGAGAAGGAACGTCCCCACTGTGCTGTGGCTAGGAAGCTCAGAGCGCCAGTGCTTGTGGGGCTGTGGAAGGGCTGCCTAGGGAAGGTGATGGCCAGCAAGAGCTTTCAGTGCTAGCCCCTTTGGTGTGGGAGCAGTGGCTGGACGTTTTGAATTTCGGAGCTGGGCTGTGGCTGTGCCGAGAAGGAACGTCCCCCACTGTGCTGTGGCTAGGAAGCTCAGAGCGCCAGTGCTTGTGGGGCTGTGGAAGGGCTGCCTAGGGCAGGTGATGGCCAGCAAGAGCTTTCAGTGCTAGCCCCTTTGGTGTGGGAGCAGTGGCTGGACGTTTTTGAATTTCGGAGCTGGGCTGTGGCTGTGCCGAGAAGGAACGTCCCCACTGTGCTGTGGCTAGGAAGCTCAGAGCGCCAGTGCTTGTGGGGCTGTGGAAGGGCTGCCTAGGGCAGGTGATGGCCAGCAAGAGCTTTCAGTGCTAGCCCCTTTGGTGTGGGAGCAGTGGCTGGACGTTTTGAATTTCGGAGCTGGGCTGTGGCTGTGCCGAGAAGGAACGTCCCCACTGTGCTGTGGCTAGGAAGCTCAGAGCGCCAGTGCTTGTGGGGCTGTGGAAGGGCTGCCTAGGGAAGGTGATGGCCAGCAAGAGCTTTCAGTGCTAGCCCCTTTGGTGTGGGAGCAGTGGCTGGACGTTTTGAATTTCGGAGCTGGGCTGTGGCTGTGCCGAGAAGGAACGTCCCCACTGTGCTGTGGCTAGGAAGCTCAGAGCGCCAGTGCTTGTGGGGCTGTGGAAGGGCTGCCTAGGGAAGGTGATGGCCAGCAAGAGCTTTCAGTGCTAGCCCCTTTGGTGTGGGAGCAGTGGCTGGACGTTTTGAATTTCGGAGCTGGGCTGTGGCTGTGCTGAGAAGGAACGTCCCCACTGTGCTGTGGCTAGGAAGCTCAGAGCGCCAGTGCTTGTGGGGCTGTGGAAGGGCTGCCTAGGGAAGGTGATGGCCAGCAAGAGCTTTCAGTGCTAGCCCCTTTGGTGTGGGAGCAGTGGCTGGACGTTTCGAATTTCAGAGCTGGGCTCTGGCTGTGCTGAGAAGGAACGTCCCCACTGTGCTGTGGCTAGGAAGCTCAGAGCGCCAGTGCTTGTGGGGCTGTGGAAGGGCTGCCTAGGGCAGGTGATGGCCAGCAAGAGCTTTCAGTGCTAGCCCCTTTGGTGTGGGAGCAGTGGCTGGACGTTTCGAATTTCGGAGCTGGGCTGTGGCTGTGCCGAGAAGGAACGTCCCCACTGTGCTGTGGCTAGGAAGCTCAGAGCGCCAGTGCTTGTGGGGCTGTGGAAGGGCTGCCTAGGGCAGGTGATGGCCAGCAAGAGCTTTCAGTGCTAGCCCCTTTGGTGTGGGAGCAGTGGCTGGACGTTTTGAATTTCGGAGCTGGGCTGTGGCTGTGCCGAGAAGGAACGTCCCCACTGTGCTGTGGCTAGGAAGCTCAGAGCGCCAGTGCTTGTGGGGCTGTGGAAGGGCTGCCTAGGGAAGGTGATGGCCAGCAAGAGCTTTCAGTGCTAGCCCCTTTGGTGTGGGAGCAGTGGCTGGACGTTTTGAATTTCGGAGCTGGGCTGTGGCTGTGCCGAGAAGGAACGTCCCCACTGTGCTGTGGCTAGGAAGCTCAGAGCGCCAGTGCTTGTGGGGCTGTGGAAGGGATGCCTAGGGCAGGTGATGGCCAGCAAGAGCTTTCAGTGCTAGCCCCTTTGGTGTGGGAGCAGTGGCTGGACGTTTTGAATTTCGGAGCTGGGCTGTGGCTGTGCCGAGAAGGAACGTCCCCACTGTGCTGTGGCTAGGAAGCTCAGAGCGCCAGTGCTTGTGGGGCTGTGGAAGGGCTGCCTAGGGAAGGTGATGGCCAGCAAGAGCTTTCAGTGCTAGCCCCTTTGGTGTGGGAGCAGTGGCTGGACGTTTTGAATTTCGGAGCTGGGCTGTGGCTGTGCTGAGAAGGAACGTCCCCACTGTGCTGTGGCTAGGAAGCTCAGAGCGCCAGTGCTTGTGGGGCTGTGGAAGGGCTGCCTAGGGCAGGTGATGGCCAGCAAGAGCTTTCAGTGCTAGCCCCTTTGGTGTGGGAGCAGTGGCTGGACGTTTTGAATTTCGGAGCTGGGCTGTGGCTGTGCCGAGAAGGAACGTCCCCACTGTGCTGTGGCTAGGAAGCTCAGAGCGCCAGTGCTTGTGGGGCTGTGGAAGGGATGCCTAGGGCAGGTGATGGCCAGCAAGAGCTTTCAGTGCTAGCCCCTTTGGTGTGGGAGCAGTGGCTGGACGTTTCGAATTTCGGAGCTGGGCTGTGGCTGTGCCGAGAAGGAACGTCCCCACTGTGCTGTGGCTAGGAAGCTCAGAGCGCCAGTGCTTGTGGGGCTGTGGAAGGGCTGCCTAGGGCAGGTGATGGCCAGCAAGAGCTTTCAGTGCTAGCCCCTTTGGTGTGGGAGCAGTGGCTGGACGTTTTGAAGTTGGGAGCTGGGCTCTGGCTGTGCTGAGAAGGAACGTCCCCACTGTGCTGTGGCTAGGAAGCTCAGAGCGCCAGTGCTTGTGGGGCTGTGGAAGGGCTGCCTAGGGCAGGTGATGGCCAGCAAGAGCTTTCAGTGCTAGCCCCTTTGGTGTGGGAGCAGTGGCTGGACGTTTTGAATTTCGGAGCTGGGCTGTGGCTGTGCCGAGAAGGAACGTCCCCACTGTGCTGTGGCTAGGAAGCTCAGAGCGCCAGTGCTTGTGGGGCTGTGGAAGGGCTGCCTAGGGAAGGTGATGGCCAGCAAGAGCTTTCAGTGCTAGCCCCTTTGGTGTGGGAGCAGTGGCTGGACGTTTTGAATTTCGGAGCTGGGCTGTGGCTGTGCTGAGAAGGAACGTCCCCACTGTGCTGTGGCTAGGAAGCTCAGAGCGCCAGTGCTTGTGGGGCTGTGGAAGGGCTGCCTAGGGCAGGTGATGGCCAGCAAGAGCTTTCAGTGCTAGCCCCTTTGGTGTGGGAGCAGTGGCTGGACGTTTTGAATTTCGGAGCTGGGCTGTGGCTGTGCCGAGAAGGAACGTCCCCACTGTGCTGTGGCTAGGAAGCTCAGAGCGCCAGTGCTTGTGGGGCTGTGGAAGGGATGCCTAGGGAAGGTGATGGCCAGCAAGAGCTTTCAGTGCTAGCCCCTTTGGTGTGGGAGCAGTGGCTGGACGTTTTGAATTTCGGAGCTGGGCTGTGGCTGTGCTGAGAAGGAACGTCCCCACTGTGCTGTGGCTAGGAAGCTCAGAGCGCCAGTGCTTGTGGGGCTGTGGAAGGGCTGCCTAGGGAAGGTGATGGCCAGCAAGAGCTTTCAGTGCTAGCCCCTTTGGTGTGGGAGCAGTGGCTGGACGTTTTGAATTTCGGAGCTGGGCTGTGGCTGTGCCGAGAAGGAACGTCCCCACTGTGCTGTGGCTAGGAAGCTCAGAGCGCCAGTGCTTGTGGGGCTGTGGAAGGGCTGCCTAGGGCAGGTGATGGCCAGCAAGAGCTTTCAGTGCTAGCCCCTTTGGTGTGGGAGCAGTGGCTGGACGTTTTGAATTTCGGAGCTGGGCTGTGGCTGTGCCGAGAAGGAACGTCCCCACTGTGCTGTGGCTAGGAAGCTCAGAGCGCCAGTGCTTGTGGGGCTGTGGAAGGGCTGCCTAGGGCAGGTGATGGCCAGCAAGAGCTTTCAGTGCTAGCCCCTTTGGTGTGGGAGCAGTGGCTGGACGTTTCGAATTTCGGAGCTGGGCTGTGGCTGTGCCGAGAAGGAACGTCCCCACTGTGCTGTGGCTAGGAAGCTCAGAGCGCCAGTGCTTGTGGGGCTGTGGAAGGGCTGCCTAGGGCAGGTGATGGCCAGCAAGAGCTTTCAGTGCTAGCCCCTTTGGTGTGGGAGCAGTGGCTGGACGTTTCGAATTTCGGAGCTGGGCTGTGGCTGTGCCGAGAAGGAACGTCCCCACTGTGCTGTGGCTAGGAAGCTCAGAGCGCCAGTGCTTGTGGGCTGTGGAAGGGCTGCCTAGGGAAGGTGATGGCCAGCAAGAGCTTTCAGTGCTAGCCCCTTTGGTGTGGGAGCAGTGGCTGGACGTTTTGAATTTCGGAGCTGGGCTGTGGCTGTGCCGAGAAGGAACGTCCCCACTGTGCTGTGGCTAGGAAGCTCAGAGCGCCAGTGCTTGTGGGGCTGTGGAAGGGCTGCCTAGGGCAGGTGATGGCCAGCAAGAGCTTTCAGTGCTAGCCCCTTTGGTGTGGGAGCAGTGGCTGGACGTTTCGAATTTCAGAGCTGGGCTCTGGCTGTGCTGAGAAGGAACGTCCTCACTGTGCTGTGGCTAGGAAGCTCAGAGCGCCAGTGCTTGTGGGGCTGTGGAAGGGCTGCCTAGGGCAGGTGATGGCCAGCAAGAGCTTTCAGTGCTAGCCCCTTTGGTGTGGGAGCAGTGGCTGGACGTTTCGAATTTCGGAGCTGGCTGTGGCTGTGCCGAGAAGGAACGTCCCCACTGTGCTGTGGCTAGGAAGCTCAGAGCGCCAGTGCTTGTGGGGCTGTGGAAGGGCTGCCTAGGGAAGGTGATGGCCAGCAAGAGCTTTCAGTGCTAGCCCCTTTGGTGTGGGAGCAGTGGCTGGACGTTTTGAATTTCGGAGCTGGGCTGTGGCTGTGCCGAGAAGGAACGTCCCCACTGTGCTGTGGCTAGGAAGCTCAGAGCGGCAGTGCTTGTGGGGCTGTGGAAGGGCTGCCTAGGGCAGGTGATGGCCAGCAAGAGCTTTCAGTGCTAGCCCCTTTGGTGTGGGAGCAGTGGCTGGACGTTTCGAATTTCGGAGCTGGGCTGTGGCTGTGCCGAGAAGGAACGTCCCCACTGTGCTGTGGCTAGGAAGCTCAGAGCGCCAGTGCTTGTGGGGCTGTGGAAGGGCTGCCTAGGGCAGGTGATGGCCAGCAAGAGCTTTCAGTGCTAGCCCCTTTGGTGTGGGAGCAGTGGCTGGACGTTTCGAATTTCGGAGCTGGGCTGTGGCTGTGCCGAGAAGGAACGTCCCCACTGTGCTGTGGCTAGGAAGCTCAGAGCGCCAGTGCTTGTGGGGCTGTGGAAGGGCTGCCTAGGGAAGGTGATGGCCAGCAAGAGCTTTCAGTGCTAGCCCCTTTGGTGTGGGAGCAGTGGCTGGACGTTTTGAATTTCGGAGCTGGGCTGTGGCTGTGCCGAGAAGGAACGTCCCCACTGTGCTGTGGCTAGGAAGCTCAGAGCGCCAGTGCTTGTGGGGCTGTGGAAGGGCTGCCTAGGGCAGGTGATGGCCAGCAAGAGCTTTCAGTGCTAGCCCCTTTGGTGTGGGAGCAGTGGCTGGACGTTTCGAATTTCAGAGCTGGGCTCTGGCTGTGCTGAGAAGGAACGTCCCCACTGTGCTGTGGCTAGGAAGCTCAGAGCGCCAGTGCTTGTGGGGCTGTGGAAGGGCTGCCTAGGGCAGGTGATGGCCAGCAAGAGCTTTCAGTGCTAGCCCCTTTGGTGTGGGAGCAGTGGCTGGACGTTTCGAATTTCGGAGCTGGGCTGTGGCTGTGCCGAGAAGGAACGTCCCCACTGTGCTGTGGCTAGGAAGCTCAGAGCGCCAGTGCTTGTGGGGCTGTGGAAGGGCTGCCTAGGGAAGGTGATGGCCAGCAAGAGCTTTCAGTGCTAGCCCCTTTGGTGTGGGAGCAGTGGCTGGACGTTTTGAATTTCGGAGCTGGGCTGTGGCTGTGCCGAGAAGGAACGTCCCCACTGTGCTGTGGCTAGGAAGCTCAGAGCGCAGTGCTTGTGGGGCTGTGGAAGGGCTGCCTAGGGCAGGTGATGGCCAGCAAGAGCTTTCAGTGCTAGCCCCTTTGGTGTGGGAGCAGTGGCTGGACGTTTCGAATTTCGGAGCTGGGCTGTGGCTGTGCCGAGAAGGAACGTCCCCACTGTGCTGTGGCTAGGAAGCTCAGAGCGCCAGTGCTTGTGGGGCTGTGGAAGGGCTGCCTAGGGCAGGTGATGGCCAGCAAGAGCTTTCAGTGCTAGCCCCTTTGGTGTGGGAGCAGTGGCTGGACGTTTCGAATTTCGGAGCTGGGCTCTGGCTGTGCTGAGAAGGAACGTCCCCACTGTGCTGTGGCTAGGAAGCTCAGAGCGCCAGTGCTTGTGGGGCTGTGGAAGGGCTGCCTAGGGAAGGTGATGGCCAGCAAGAGCTTTCAGTGCTAGCCCCTTTGGTGTGGGAGCAGTGGCTGGACGTTTTGAATTTCGGAGCTGGGCTGTGGCTGTGCCGAGAAGGAACGTCCCCACTGTGCTGTGGCTAGGAAGCTCAGAGCGCCAGTGCTTGTGGGGCTGTGGAAGGGCTGCCTAGGGCAGGTGATGGCCAGCAAGAGCTTTCAGTGCTAGCCCCTTTGGTGTGGGAGCAGTGGCTGGACGTTTTGAATTTCGGAGCTGGGCTGTGGCTGTGCCGAGAAGGAACGTCCCCACTGTGCTGTGGCTAGGAAGCTCAGAGCGGCCAGTGCTTGTGGGGCTGTGGAAGGGCTGCCTAGGGAAGGTGATGGCCAGCAAGAGCTTTCAGTGCTAGCCCCTTTGGTGTGGGAGCAGTGGCTGGACGTTTTGAATTTCGGAGCTGGGCTGTGGCTGTGCCGAGAAGGAACGTCCCCACTGTGCTGTGGCTAGGAAGCTCAGAGCGCCAGTGCTTGTGGGGCTGTGGAAGGGCTGCCTAGGGCAGGTGATGGCCAGCAAGAGCTTTCAGTGCTAGCCCCTTTGGTGTGGGAGCAGTGGCTGGACGTTTTGAATTTCGGAGCTGGGCTGTGGCTGTGCTGAGAAGGAACGTCCCCACTGTGCTGTGGCTAGGAAGCTCAGAGCGCCAGTGCTTGTGGGGCTGTGGAAGGGCTGCCTAGGGAAGGTGATGGCCAGCAAGAGCTTTCAGTGCTAGCCCCTTTGGTGTGGGAGCAGTGGCTGGACGTTTCGAATTTCGGAGCTGGGCTGTGGCTGTGCCGAGAAGGAACGTCCCCACTGTGCTGTGGCTAGGAAGCTCAGAGCGCCAGTGCTTGTGGGGCTGTGGAAGGGCTGCCTAGGGCAGGTGATGGCCAGCAAGAGCTTTCAGTGCTAGCCCCTTTGGTGTGGGAGCAGTGGCTGGACGTTTCGAATTTCGGAGCTGGGCTCTGGCTGTGCTGAGAAGGAACGTCCCCACTGTGCTGTGGCTAGGAAGCTCAGAGCGCCAGTGCTTGTGGGGCTGTGGAAGGGCTGCCTAGGGAAGGTGATGGCCAGCAAGAGCTTTCAGTGCTAGCCCCTTTGGTGTGGGAGCAGTGGCTGGACGTTTTGAATTTCGGAGCTGGGCTGTGGCTGTGCCGAGAAGGAACGTCCCCACTGTGCTGTGGCTAGGAAGCTCAGAGCGCCAGTGCTTGTGGGGCTGTGGAAGGGCTGCCTAGGGCAGGTGATGGCCAGCAAGAGCTTTCAGTGCTAGCCCCTTTGGTGTGGGAGCAGTGGCTGGACGTTTTGAATTTCGGAGCTGGGCTGTGGCTGTGCCGAGAAGGAACGTCCCCACTGTGCTGTGGCTAGGAAGCTCAGAGCGCCAGTGCTTGTGGGGCTGTGGAAGGGCTGCCTAGGGAAGGTGATGGCCAGCAAGAGCTTTCAGTGCTAGCCCCTTTGGTGTGGGAGCAGTGGCTGGACGTTTTGAATTTCGGAGCTGGGCTGTGGCTGTGCCGAGAAGGAACGTCCCCACTGTGCTGTGGCTAGGAAGCTCAGAGCGCCAGTGCTTGTGGGGCTGTGGAAGGGCTGCCTAGGGAAGGTGATGGCCAGCAAGAGCTTTCAGTGCTAGCCCCTTTGGTGTGGGAGCAGTGGCTGGACGTTTTGAATTTCGGAGCTGGGCTGTGGCTGTGCCGAGAAGGAACGTCCCCACTGTGCTGTGGCTAGGAAGCTCAGAGCGCCAGTGCTTGTGGGGCTGTGGAAGGGCTGCCTAGGGCAGGTGATGGCCAGCAAGAGCTTTCAGTGCTAGCCCCTTTGGTGTGGGAGCAGTGGCTGGACGTTTTGAATTTCGGAGCTGGGCTGTGGCTGTGCCGAGAAGGAACGTCCCCCACTGTGCTGTGGCTAGGAAGCTCAGAGCGCCAGTGCTTGTGGGGCTGTGGAAGGGCTGCCTAGGGCAGGTGATGGCCAGCAAGAGCTTTCAGTGCTAGCCCCTTTGGTGTGGGAGCAGTGGCTGGACGTTTTGAATTTCGGAGCTGGGCTGTGGCTGTGCCGAGAAGGAACGTCCCCACTGTGCTGTGGCTAGGAAGCTCAGAGCGCCAGTGCTTGTGGGGCTGTGGAAGGGCTGCCTAGGGCAGGTGATGGCCAGCAAGAGCTTTCAGTGCTAGCCCCTTTGGTGTGGGAGCAGTGGCTGGACGTTTTGAATTTCGGAGCTGGGCTGTGGCTGTGCCGAGAAGGAACGTCCCCACTGTGCTGTGGCTAGGAAGCTCAGAGCGCCAGTGCTTGTGGGGCTGTGGAAGGGCTGCCTAGGGAAGGTGATGGCCAGCAAGAGCTTTCAGTGCTAGCCCCTTTGGTGTGGGAGCAGTGGCTGGACGTTTCGAATTTCGGAGCTGGGCTGTGGCTGTGCCGAGAAGGAACGTCCCCACTGTGCTGTGGCTAGGAAGCTCAGAGCGCCAGTGCTTGTGGGCTGTGGAAGGGCTGCCTAGGGCAGGTGATGGCCAGCAAGAGCTTTCAGTGCTAGCCCCTTTGGTGTGGGAGTAGTGGCTGGACGTTTCGAATTTCGGAGCTGGGCTCTGGCTGTGCTGAGAAGGAACGTCCCCACTGTGCTGTGGCTAGGAAGCTCAGAGCGCCAGTGCTTGTGGGGCTGTGGAAGGGCTGCCTAGGGCAGGTGATGGCCAGCAAGAGCTTTCAGTGCTAGCCCCTTTGGTGTGGGAGCAGTGGCTGGACGTTTTGAATTTCGGAGCTGGGCTGTGGCTGTGCCGAGAAGGAACGTCCCCACTGTGCTGTGGCTAGGAAGCTCAGAGCGCCAGTGCTTGTGGGGCTGTGGAAGGGCTGCCTAGGGCAGGTGATGGCCAGCAAGAGCTTTCAGTGCTAGCCCCTTTGGTGTGGGAGCAGTGGCTGGACGTTTTGAATTTCGGAGCTGGGCTGTGGCTGTGCCAAGGAACGTCCCCACTGTGCTGTGGCTAGGAAGCTCAGAGCGCCAGTGGCTTGTGGGGCTGTGGAAGGGCTGCCTAGGGAAGGTGATGGCCAGCAAGAGCTTTCAGTGCTAGCCCCTTTGGTGTGGGAGCAGTGGCTGGACGTTTTGAATTTCGGAGCTGGGCTGTGGCTGTGCCGAGAAGGAACGTCCCCACTGTGCTGTGGCTAGGAAGCTCAGAGCGCCAGTGCTTGTGGGGCTGTGGAAGGGCTGCCTAGGGAAGGTGATGGCCAGCAAGAGCTTTCAGTGCTAGCCCCTTTGGTGTGGGAGCAGTGGCTGGACGTTTTGAATTTCGGAGCTGGGCTGTGGCTGTGCCGAGAAGGAACGTCCCAACTGTGCTGTGGCTAGGAAGCTCAGAGCGCCAGTGCTTGTGGGGCTGTGGAAGGGCTGCCTAGGGCAGGTGATGGCCAGCAAGAGCTTTCAGTGCTAGCCCCTTTGGTGTGGGAGCAGTGGCTGGACGTTTTGAATTTCGGAGCTGGGCTGTGGCTGTGCCGAGAAGGAACGTCCCCACTGTGCTGTGGCTAGGAAGCTCAGAGCGCCAGTGCTTGTGGGGCTGTGGAAGGGCTGCCTAGGGAAGGTGATGGCCAGCAAGAGCTTTCAGTGCTAGCCCCTTTGGTGTGGGAGCAGTGGCTGGACGTTTTGAATTTCGGAGCTGGGCTGTGGCTGTGCCAGAAGGAACGTCCCCACTGTGCTGTGGCTAGGAAGCTCAGAGCGCCAGTGCTTGTGGGGCTGTGGAAGGGCTGCCTAGGGCAGGTGATGGCCAGCAAGAGCTTTCAGTGCTAGCCCCTTTGGTGTGGGAGCAGTGGCTGGACGTTTTGAATTTCGGAGCTGGGCTGTGGCTGTGCCGAGAAGGAACGTCCCCACTGTGCTGTGGCTAGGAAGCTCAGAGCGCCAGTGCTTGTGGGGCTGTGGAAGGGCTGCCTAGGGCAGGTGATGGCCAGCAAGAGCTTTCAGTGCTAGCCCCTTTGGTGTGGGAGCAGTGGCTGGACGTTTTGAATTTCGGAGCTGGGCTGTGGCTGTGCCGAGAAGGAACGTCCCCACTGTGCTGTGGCTAGGAAGCTCAGAGCGCCAGTGCTTGTGGGGCTGTGGAAGGGCTGCCTAGGGAAGGTGATGGCCAGCAAGAGCTTTCAGTGCTAGCCCCTTTGGTGTGGGAGCAGTGGGCTGGACGTTTTGAATTTCGGAGCTGGGCTGTGGCTGTGCCGAGAAGGAACGTCCCCACTGTGCTGTGGCTAGGAAGCTCAGAGCGCCAGTGCTTGTGGGGCTGTGGAAGGGCTGCCTAGGGCAGGTGATGGCCAGCAAGAGCTTTCAGTGCTAGCCCCTTTGGTGTGGGAGCAGTGGCTGGACGTTTGAATTTCGGAGCTGGGCTGTGGCTGTGCCGAGAAGGAACGTCCCCACTGTGCTGTGGCTAGGAAGCTCAGAGCGCCAGTGCTTGTGGGGCTGTGGAAGGGCTGCCTAGGGCAGGTGATGGCCAGCAAGAGCTTTCAGTGCTAGCCCCTTTGGTGTGGGAGCAGTGGCTGGACGTTTTGAATTTCGGAGCTGGGCTGTGGCTGTGCCGAGAAGGAACGTCCCCACTGTGCTGTGGCTAGGAAGCTCAGAGCGCCAGTGCTTGTGGGGCTGTGGAAGGGCTGCCTAGGGAAGGTGATGGCCAGCAAGAGCTTTCAGTGCTAGCCCCTTTGGTGTGGGAGCAGTGGCTGGACGTTTTGAATTTCGGAGCTGGGCTGTGGCTGTGCCGAGAAGGAACGTCCCCACTGTGCTGTGGCTAGGAAGCTCAGAGCGCCAGTGCTTGTGGGGCTGTGGAAGGGCTGCCTAGGGAAGGTGATGGCCAGCAAGAGCTTTCAGTGCTAGCCCCTTTGGTGTGGGAGCAGTGGCTGGACGTTTTGAATTTCGGAGCTGGGCTGTGGCTGTGCTGAGAAGGAACGTCCCCACTGTGCTGTGGCTAGGAAGCTCAGAGCGCCAGTGCTTGTGGGGCTGTGGAAGGGCTGCCTAGGGCAGGTGATGGCCAGCAAGAGCTTTCAGTGCTAGCCCCTTTGGTGTGGGAGCAGTGGCTGGACGTTTTGAATTTCGGAGCTGGGCTGTGGCTGTGCCGAGAAGGAACGTCCCCACTGTGCTGTGGCTAGGAAGCTCAGAGCGCCAGTGCTTGTGGGGCTGTGGAAGGGCTGCCTAGGGCAGGTGATGGCCAGCAAGAGCTTTCAGTGCTAGCCCCTTTGGTGTGGGAGCAGTGGCTGGACGTTTTCGAATTTCGGAGCTGGGCTGTGGCTGTGCCGAGAAGGAACGTCCCCACTGTGCTGTGGCTAGGAAGCTCAGAGCGCCAGTGCTTGTGGGGCTGTGGAAGGGCTGCCTAGGGAAGGTGATGGCCAGCAAGAGCTTTCAGTGCTAGCCCCTTTGGTGTGGGAGCAGTGGCTGGACGTTTTGAATTTCGGAGCTGGGCTGTGGCTGTGCCGAGAAGGAACGTCCCCACTGTGCTGTGGCTAGGAAGCTCAGAGCGCCAGTGCTTGTGGGGCTGTGGAAGGGCTGCCTAGGGAAGGTGATGGCCAGCAAGAGCTTTCAGTGCTAGCCCCTTTGGTGTGGGAGCAGTGGCTGGACGTTTTGAATTTCGGAGCTGGGCTGTGGCTGTGCTGAGAAGGAACGTCCCCACTGTGCTGTGGCTAGGAAGCTCAGAGCGCCAGTGCTTGTGGGGCTGTGGAAGGGCTGCCTAGGGCAGGTGATGGCCAGCAAGAGCTTTCAGTGCTAGCCCCTTTGGTGTGGGAGCAGTGGCTGGACGTTTTGAATTTCGGAGCTGGGCTGTGGCTGTGCCGAGAAGGAACGTCCCCACTGTGCTGTGGCTAGGAAGCTCAGAGCGCCAGTGCTTGTGGGGCTGTGGAAGGGCTGCCTAGGGCAGGTGATGGCCAGCAAGAGCTTTCAGTGCTAGCCCCTTTGGTGTGGGAGCAGTGGCTGGACGTTTTGAATTTCGGAGCTGGGCTGTGGCTGTGCCGAGAAGGAACGTCCCCACTGTGCTGTGGCTAGGAAGCTCAGAGCGCCAGTGCTTGTGGGGGCTGTGGAAGGGCTGCCTAGGGCAGGTGATGGCCAGCAAGAGCTTTCAGTGCTAGCCCCTTTGGTGTGGGAGCAGTGGCTGGACGTTTTGAATTTCGGAGCTGGGCTGTGGCTGTGCCGAGAAGGAACGTCCCCACTGTGCTGTGGCTAGGAAGCTCAGAGCGCCAGTGCTTGTGGGGCTGTGGAAGGGCTGCCTAGGGAAGGTGATGGCCAGCAAGAGCTTTCAGTGCTAGCCCCTTTGGTGTGGGAGCAGTGGCTGGACGTTTTGAATTTCGGAGCTGGGCTGTGGCTGTGCTGAGAAGGAACGTCCCCACTGTGCTGTGGCTAGGAAGCTCAGAGCGCCAGTGCTTGTGGGGCTGTGGAAGGGCTGCCTAGGGCAGGTGATGGCCAGCAAGAGCTTTCAGTGCTAGCCCCTTTGGTGTGGGAGCAGTGGCTGGAGGTTTTGAATTTCGGAGCTGGGCTGTGGCTGTGCCGAGAAGGAACGTCCCCACTGTGCTGTGGCTAGGAAGCTCAGAGCGCCAGTGCTTGTGGGGCTGTGGAAGGGCTGCCTAGGGCAGGTGATGGCCAGCAAGAGCTTTCAGTGCTAGCCCCTTTGGTGTGGGAGCAGTGGCTGGACGTTTCGAATTTCGGAGCTGGGCTGTGGCTGTGCCGAGAAGGAACGTCCCCACTGTGCTGTGGCTAGGAAGCTCAGAGCGCCAGTGCTTGTGGGGCTGTGGAAGGGCTGCCTAGGGAAGGTGATGGCCAGCAAGAGCTTTCAGTGCTAGCCCCTTTGGTGTGGGAGCAGTGGCTGGACGTTTTCGAATTTCGGAGCTGGGCTGTGGCTGTGCCGAGAAGGAACGTCCCCACTGTGCTGTGGCTAGGAAGCTCAGAGCGCCAGTGCTTGTGGGGCTGTGGAAGGGCTGCCTAGGGCAGGTGATGGCCAGCAAGAGCTTTCAGTGCTAGCCCCTTTGGTGTGGGAGCAGTGGCTGGACGTTTTGAATTTCGGAGCTGGGCTGTGGCTGTGCTGAGAAGGAACGTCCCCACTGTGCTGTGGCTAGGAAGCTCAGAGCGCCAGTGCTTGTGGGGCTGTGGAAGGGGCTGCCTAGGGAAGGTGATGGCCAGCAAGAGCTTTCAGTGCTAGCCCCTTTGGTGTGGGAGCAGTGGCTGGACGTTTCGAATTTCGGAGCTGGGCTCTGGCTGTGCTGAGAAGGAACGTCCCCACTGTGCTGTGGCTAGGAAGCTCAGAGCGCCAGTGCTTGTGGGGCTGTGGAAGGGCTGCCTAGGGCAGGTGATGGCCAGCAAGAGCTTTCAGTGCTAGCCCCTTTGGTGTGGGAGCAGTGGCTGGACGTTTTGAATTTCGGAGCTGGGCTGTGGCTGTGCCGAGAAGGAACGTCCCCACTGTGCTGTGGCTAGGAAGCTCAGAGCGCCAGTGCTTGTGGGGCTGTGGAAGGGCTGCCTAGGGCAGGTGATGGCCAGCAAGAGCTTTCAGTGCTAGCCCCTTTGGTGTGGGAGCAGTGGCTGGACGTTTTGAATTTCGGAGCTGGGCTGTGGCTGTGCTGAGAAGGAACGTCCCCACTGTGCTGTGGCTAGGAAGCTCAGAGCGCCAGTGCTTGTGGGGCTGTGGAAGGGCTGCCTAGGGCAGGTGATGGCCAGCAAGAGCTTTCAGTGCTAGCCCCTTTGGTGTGGGAGCAGTGGCTGGACGTTTTGAATTTCGGAGCTGGGCTGTGGCTGTGCCGAGAAGGAACGTCCCCACTGTGCTGTGGCTAGGAAGCTCAGAGCGCCAGTGCTTGTGGGGCTGTGGAAGGGCTGCCTAGGGCAGGTGATGGCCAGCAAGAGCTTTCAGTGCTAGCCCCTTTGGTGTGGGAGCAGTGGCTGGACGTTTTGAATTTCGGAGCTGGGCTGTGGCTGTGCCGAGAAGGAACGTCCCCACTGTGCTGTGGCTAGGAAGCTCAGAGCGCCAGTGCTTGTGGGGCTGTGGAAGGGCTGCCTAGGGAAGGTGATGGCCAGCAAGAGCTTTCAGTGCTAGCCCCTTTGGTGTGGGAGCAGTGGCTGGACGTTTTGAATTTCGGAGCTGGGCTGTGGCTGTGCCGAGAAGGAACGTCCCCACTGTGCTGTGGCTAGGAAGCTCAGAGCGCCAGTGCTTGTGGGGCTGTGGAAGGGCTGCCTAGGGCAGGTGATGGCCAGCAAGAGCTTTCAGTGCTAGCCCCTTTGGTGTGGGAGCAGTGGCTGGACGTTTTGAATTTCGGAGCTGGGCTGTGGCTGTGCCGAGAAGGAACGTCCCCACTGTGCTGTGGCTAGGAAGCTCAGAGCGCCAGTGCTTGTGGGGCTGTGGAAGGGCTGCCTAGGGAAGGTGATGGCCAGCAAGAGCTTTCAGTGCTAGCCCCTTTGGTGTGGGAGCAGTGGCTGGACGTTTTGAATTTCGGAGCTGGGCTGTGGCTGTGCTGAGAAGGAACGTCCCCACTGTGCTGTGGCTAGGAAGCTCAGAGCGCCAGTACTTGTGGGGCTGTGGAAGGGCTGCCTAGGGCAGGTGATGGCCAGCAAGAGCTTTCAGTGCTAGCCCCTTTGGTGTGGGAGCAGTGGCTGGACGTTTTGAATTTCGGAGCTGGGCTGTGGCTGTGCCGAGAAGGAACGTCCCCACTGTGCTGTGGCTAGGAAGCTCAGAGCGCCAGTGCTTGTGGGGCTGTGGAAGGGCTGCCTAGGCAGGTGATGGCCAGCAAGAGCTTTCAGTGCTAGCCCCTTTGGTGTGGGAGCAGTGGCTGGACGTTTCGAATTTCGGAGCTGGGCTGTGGCTGTGCCGAGAAGGAACGTCCCCACTGTGCTGTGGCTAGGAAGCTCAGAGCGCCAGTGCTTGTGGGGCTGTGGAAGGGCTGCCTAGGGAAGGTGATGGCCAGCAAGAGCTTTCAGTGCTAGCCCCTTTGGTGTGGGAGCAGTGGCTGGACGTTTTGAATTTCGGAGCTGGGCTGTGGCTGTGCCGAGAAGGAACGTCCCCACTGTGCTGTGGCTAGGAAGCTCAGAGCGCCAGTGCTTGTGGGGCTGTGGAAGGGCTGCCTAGGGCAGGTGATGGCCAGCAAGAGCTTTCAGTGCTAGCCCCTTTGGTGTGGGAGCAGTGGCTGGACGTTTTGAATTTCGGAGCTGGGCTGTGGCTGTGCCGAGAAGGAACGTCCCCACTGTGCTGTGGCTAGGAAGCTCAGAGCGCCAGTGCTTGTGGGGCTGTGGAAGGGCTGCCTAGGGAAGGTGATGGCCAGCAAGAGCTTTCAGTGCTAGCCCTTTGGTGTGGGAGCAGTGGCTGGACGTTTTGAATTTCGGAGCTGGGCTGTGGCTGTGCTGAGAAGGAACGTCCCCACTGTGCTGTGGCTAGGAAGCTCAGAGCGCCAGTACTTGTGGGGCTGTGGAAGGGCTGCCTAGGGCAGGTGATGGCCAGCAAGAGCTTTCAGTGCTAGCCCCTTTGGTGTGGGAGCAGTGGCTGGACGTTTTGAATTTCGGAGCTGGGCTGTGGCTGTGCCGAGAAGGAACGTCCCCACTGTGCTGTGGCTAGGAAGCTCAGAGCGCCAGTGCTTGTGGGGCTGTGGAAGGGCTGCCTAGGGCAGGTGATGGCCAGCAAGAGCTTTCAGTGCTAGCCCCTTTGGTGTGGGAGCAGTGGCTGGACGTTTCGAATTTCGGAGCTGGGCTGTGGCTGTGCCGAGAAGGAACGTCCCCACTGTGCTGTGGCTAGGAAGCTCAGAGCGCCAGTGCTTGTGGGGGCTGTGGAAGGGCTGCCTAGGGAAGGTGATGGCCAGCAAGAGCTTTCAGTGCTAGCCCCTTTGGTGTGGGAGCAGTGGCTGGACGTTTTGAATTTCGGAGCTGGGCTGTGGCTGTGCCGAGAAGGAACGTCCCCACTGTGCTGTGGCTAGGAAGCTCAGAGCGCCAGTGCTTGTGGGGCTGTGGAAGGGCTGCCTAGGGCAGGTGATGGCCAGCAAGAGCTTTCAGTGCTAGCCCCTTTGGTGTGGGAGCAGTGGCTGGACGTTTTGAATTTCGGAGCTGGGCTGTGGCTGTGCCGAGAAGGAACGTCCCCACTGTGCTGTGGCTAGGAAGCTCAGAGCGCCAGTGCTTGTGGGGCTGTGGAAGGGCTGCCTAGGGCAGGTGATGGCCAGCAAGAGCTTTCAGTGCTAGCCCCTTTGGTGTGGGAGCAGTGGCTGGACGTTTTGAATTTCGGAGCTGGGCTGTGGCTGTGCCGAGAAGGAACGTCCCCACTGTGCTGTGGCTAGGAAGCTCAGAGCGCCAGTGCTTGTGGGGCTGTGGAAGGGCTGCCTAGGGCAGGTGATGGCCAGCAAGAGCTTTCAGTGCTAGCCCCTTTGGTGTGGGAGCAGTGGCTGGACGTTTTGAATTTCGGAGCTGGGCTGTGGCTGTGCCGAGAAGGAACGTCCCCACTGTGCTGTGGCTAGGAAGCTCAGAGCGCCAGTGCTTGTGGGGCTGTGGAAGGGCTGCCTAGGGCAGGTGATGGCCAGCAAGAGCTTTCAGTGCTAGCCCCTTTGGTGTGGGAGCAGTGGCTGGACGTTTTGAATTTCGGAGCTGGGCTGTGGCTGTGCCGAGAAGGAACGTCCCCACTGTGCTGTGGCTAGGAAGCTCAGAGCGCCAGTGCTTGTGGGGCTGTGGAAGGGCTGCCTAGGGCAGGTGATGGCCAGCAAGAGCTTTCAGTGCTAGCCCTTTGGTGTGGGAGCAGTGGCTGGACGTTTTGAATTTCGGAGCTGGGCTGTGGCTGTGCCGAGAAGGAACGTCCCCACTGTGCTGTGGCTAGGAAGCTCAGAGCGCCAGTGCTTGTGGGGCTGTGGAAGGGCTGCCTAGGGAAGGTGATGGCCAGCAAGAGCTTTCAGTGCTAGCCCCTTTGGTGTGGGAGCAGTGGCTGGACGTTTCGAATTTCGGAGCTGGGCTGTGGCTGTGCCGAGAAGGAACGTCCCCACTGTGCTGTGGCTAGGAAGCTCAGAGCGCCAGTGCTTGTGGGGCTGTGGAAGGGCTGCCTAGGAAGGTGATGGCCAGCAAGAGCTTTCAGTGCTAGCCCCTTTGGTGTGGGAGCAGTGGCTGGACGTTTTGAATTTCGGAGCTGGGCTGTGGCTGTGCCGAGAAGGAACGTCCCCACTGTGCTGTGGCTAGGAAGCTCAGAGCGCCAGTGCTTGTGGGGCTGTGGAAGGGCTGCCTAGGGCAGGTGATGGCCAGCAAGAGCTTTCAGTGCTAGCCCCTTTGGTGTGGGAGCAGTGGCTGGACGTTTTGAATTTCGGAGCTGGGCTGTGGCTGTGCCGAGAAGGAACGTCCCCACTGTGCTGTGGCTAGGAAGCTCAGAGCGCCAGTGCTTGTGGGGCTGTGGAAGGGCTGCCTAGGGCAGGTGATGGCCAGCAAGAGCTTTCAGTGCTAGCCCCTTTGGTGTGGGAGCAGTGGCTGGACGTTTTGAATTTCGGAGCTGGGCTGTGGCTGTGCCGAGAAGGAACGTCCCCACTGTGCTGTGGCTAGGAAGCTCAGAGCGCCAGTGCTTGTGGGGCTGTGGAAGGGCTGCCTAGGGCAGGTGATGGCCAGCAAGAGCTTTCAGTGCTAGCCCCTTTGGTGTGGGAGCAGTGGCTGGACGTTTTGAATTTCGGAGCTGGGCTGTGGCTGTGCCGAGAAGGAACGTCCCCACTGTGCTGTGGCTAGGAAGCTCAGAGCGCCAGTGCTTGTGGGGCTGTGGAAGGGCTGCCTAGGGAAGGTGATGGCCAGCAAGAGCTTTCAGTGCTAGCCCCTTTGGTGTGGGAGCAGTGGCTGGACGTTTTGAATTTCGGAGCTGGGCTGTGGCTGTGCCGAGAAGGAACGTCCCCACTGTGCTGTGGCTAGGAAGCTCAGAGCGCCAGTGCTTGTGGGGCTGTGGAAGGGCTGCCTAGGGCAGGTGATGGCCAGCAAGAGCTTTCAGTGCTAGCCCCTTTGGTGTGGGAGCAGTGGCTGGACGTTTTGAATTTCGGAGCTGGGCTGTGGCTGTGCCGAGAAGGAACGTCCCCACTGTGCTGTGGCTAGGAAGCTCAGAGCGCCAGTACTTGTGGGGCTGTGGAAGGGCTGCCTAGGGCAGGTGATGGCCAGCAAGAGCTTTCAGTGCTAGCCCCTTTGGTGTGGGAGCAGTGGCTGGACGTTTTGAATTTCGGAGCTGGGCTGTGGCTGTGCCGAGAAGGAACGTCCCCACTGTGCTGTGGCTAGGAAGCTCAGAGCGCCAGTGCTTGTGGGGCTGTGGAAGGGCTGCCTAGGGCAGGTGATGGCCAGCAAGAGCTTTCAGTGCTAGCCCCTTTGGTGTGGGAGCAGTGGCTGGACGTTTTGAATTTCGGAGCTGGGCTGTGGCTGTGCCGAGAAGGAACGTCCCCACTGTGCTGTGGCTAGGAAGCTCAGAGCGCCAGTGCTTGTGGGGGCTGTGGAAGGGCTGCCTAGGGCAGGTGATGGCCAGCAAGAGCTTTCAGTGCTAGCCCCTTTGGTGTGGGAGCAGTGGCTGGACGTTTTGAATTTCGGAGCTGGGCTGTGGCTGTGCCGAGAAGGAACGTCCCCACTGTGCTGTGGCTAGGAAGCTCAGAGCGCCAGTGCTTGTGGGGCTGTGGAAGGGCTGCCTAGGGCAGGTGATGGCCAGCAAGAGCTTTCAGTGCTAGCCCCTTTGGTGTGGGAGCAGTGGCTGGACGTTTTGAATTTCGGAGCTGGGCTGTGGCTGTGCCGAGAAGGAACGTCCCCACTGTGCTGTGGCTAGGAAGCTCAGAGCGCCAGTGCTTGTGGGGCTGTGGAAGGGCTGCCTAGGGCAGGTGATGGCCAGCAAGAGCTTTCAGTGCTAGCCCCTTTGGTGTGGGAGCAGTGGCTGGACGTTTTGAATTTCGGAGCTGGGCTGTGGCTGTGCCGAGAAGGAACGTCCCCACTGTGCTGTGGCTAGGAAGCTCAGAGCGCCAGTGCTTGTGGGGCTGTGGAAGGGCTGCCTAGGGCAGGTGATGGCCAGCAAGAGCTTTCAGTGCTAGCCCCTTTGGTGTGGGAGCAGTGGCTGGACGTTTTGAATTTCGGGAGCTGGGCTGTGGCTGTGCTGAGAAGGAACGTCCCCACTGTGCTGTGGCTAGGAAGCTCAGAGCGCCAGTGCTTGTGGGGCTGTGGAAGGGCTGCCTAGGGCAGGTGATGGCCAGCAAGAGCTTTCAGTGCTAGCCCCTTTGGTGTGGGAGCAGTGGCTGGACGTTTTGAATTTGGGAGCTGGGCTGTGGCTGTGCCGAGAAGGAACGTCCCCACTGTGCTGTGGCTAGGAAGCTCAGAGCGCCAGTGCTTGTGGGGCTGTGGAAGGGCTGCCTAGGGCAGGTGATGGCCAGCAAGAGCTTTCAGTGCTAGCCCCTTTGGTGTGGGAGCAGTGGCTGGACGTTTTGAATTTCGGAGCTGGGCTGTGGCTGTGCCGAGAAGGAACGTCCCCACTGTGCTGTGGCTAGGAAGCTCAGAGCGCCAGTGCTTGTGGGGCTGTGGAAGGGCTGCCTAGGGCAGGTGATGGCCAGCAAGAGCTTTCAGTGCTAGCCCCTTTGGTGTGGGAGCAGTGGCTGGACGTTTTGAATTTCGGAGCTGGGCTGTGGCTGTGCCGAGAAGGAACGTCCCCACTGTGCTGTGGCTAGGAAGCTCAGAGCGCCAGTGCTTGTGGGGCTGTGGAAGGGCTGCCTAGGGCAGGTGATGGCCAGCAAGAGCTTTCAGTGCTAGCCCTTTGGTGTGGGAGCAGTGGCTGGACGTTTTGAATTTCGGAGCTGGGCTGTGGCTGTGCCGAGAAGGAACGTCCCCACTGTGCTGTGGCTAGGAAGCTCAGAGCGCCAGTGCTTGTGGGGCTGTGGAAGGGCTGCCTAGGGAAGGTGATGGCCAGCAAGAGCTTTCAGTGCTAGCCCCTTTGGTGTGGGAGCAGTGGCTGGACGTTTTGAATTTCGGAGCTGGGCTGTGGCTGTGCCGAGAAGGAACGTCCCCACTGTGCTGTGGCTAGGAAGCTCAGAGCGCCAGTGCTTGTGGGGCTGTGGAAGGGCTGCCTAGGGAAGGTGATGGCCAGCAAGAGCTTTCAGTGCTAGCCCCTTTGGTGTGGGAGCAGTGGCTGGACGTTTTGAATTTCGGAGCTGGGCTGTGGCTGTGCCGAGAAGGAACGTCCCCACTGTGCTGTGGCTAGGAAGCTCAGAGCGCCAGTGCTTGTGGGGCTGTGGAAGGGCTGCCTAGGGCAGGTGATGGCCAGCAAGAGCTTTCAGTGCTAGCCCCTTTGGTGTGGGAGCAGTGGCTGGACGTTTTGAATTTCGGAGCTGGGCTGTGGCTGTGCCGAGAAGGAACGTCCCCACTGTGCTGTGGCTAGGAAGCTCAGAGCGCCAGTGCTTGTGGGGCTGTGGAAGGGCTGCCTAGGGCAGGTGATGGCCAGCAAGAGCTTTCAGTGCTAGCCCCTTTGGTGTGGGAGCAGTGGCTGGACGTTTTGAATTTCGGAGCTGGGCTGTGGCTGTGCCGAGAAGGAACGTCCCACTGTGCTGTGGCTAGGAAGCTCAGAGCGCCAGTGCTTGTGGGGCTGTGGAAGGGCTGCCTAGGGAAGGTGATGGCCAGCAAGAGCTTTCAGTGCTAGCCCCTTTGGTGTGGGAGCAGTGGCTGGACGTTTGAATTTCGGAGCTGGGCTGTGGCTGTGCCGAGAAGGAACGTCCCCACTGTGCTGTGGCTAGGAAGCTCAGAGCGCCAGTGCTTGTGGGGCTGTGGAAGGGGCTGCCTAGGGCAGGTGATGGCCAGCAAGAGCTTTCAGTGCTAGCCCCTTTGGTGTGGGAGCAGTGGCTGGACGTTTTGAATTTCGGAGCTGGGCTGTGGCTGTGCCGAGAAGGAACGTCCCCACTGTGCTGTGGCTAGGAAGCTCAGAGCGCCAGTGCTTGTGGGGCTGTGGAAGGGCTGCCTAGGGCAGGTGATGGCCAGCAAGAGCTTTCAGTGCTAGCCCCTTTGGTGTGGGAGCAGTGGCTGGACGTTTTGAATTTCGGAGCTGGGCTGTGGCTGTGCCGAGAAGGAACGTCCCCACTGTGCTGTGGCTAGGAAGCTCAGAGCGCCAGTGCTTGTGGGGCTGTGGAAGGGCTGCCTAGGGCAGGTGATGGCCAGCAAGAGCTTTCAGTGCTAGCCCCTTTGGTGTGGGAGCAGTGGCTGGACGTTTTGAATTTCGGAGCTGGGCTGTGGCTGTGCCGAGAAGGAACGTCCCCACTGTGCTGTGGCTAGGAAGCTCAGAGCGCAGTGCTTGTGGGGCTGTGGAAGGGCTGCCTAGGGCAGGTGATGGCCAGCAAGAGCTTTCAGTGCTAGCCCCTTTGGTGTGGGAGCAGTGGCTGGACGTTTTGAATTTCGGAGCTGGGCTGTGGCTGTGCCGAGAAGGAACGTCCCCACTGTGCTGTGGCTAGGAAGCTCAGAGCGCCAGTGCTTGTGGGGCTGTGGAAGGGCTGCCTAGGGCAGGTGATGGCCAGCAAGAGCTTTCAGTGCTAGCCCCTTTGGTGTGGGAGCAGTGGCTGGACGTTTTGAATTTCGGAGCTGGGCTGTGGCTGTGCCGAGAAGGAACGTCCCCACTGTGCTGTGGCTAGGAAGCTCAGAGCGCCAGTGCTTGTGGGGCTGTGGAAGGGCTGCCTAGGGCAGGTGATGGCCAGCAAGAGCTTTCAGTGCTAGCCCCTTTGGTGTGGGAGCAGTGGCTGGACGTTTTGAATTTCGGAGCTGGGCTGTGGCTGTGCCGAGAAGGAACGTCCCCACTGTGCTGTGGCTAGGAAGCTCAGAGCGCCAGTGCTTGTGGGGCTGTGGAAGGGCTGCCTAGGGCAGGTGATGGCCAGCAAGAGCTTTCAGTGCTAGCCCCTTTGGTGTGGGAGCAGTGGCTGGACGTTTTGAATTTCGGAGCTGGGCTGTGGCTGTGCCGAGAAGGAACGTCCCCACTGTGCTGTGGCTAGGAAGCTCAGAGCGCCAGTGCTTGTGGGGCTGTGGAAGGGCTGCCTAGGGCAGGTGATGGCCAGCAAGAGCTTTCAGTGCTAGCCCCCTTTGGTGTGGGAGCAGTGGCTGGACGTTTTGAATTTCGGAGCTGGGCTGTGGCTGTGCCGAGAAGGAACGTCCCCACTGTGCTGTGGCTAGGAAGCTCAGAGCGCCAGTGCTTGTGGGGCTGTGGAAGGGCTGCCTAGGGCAGGTGATGGCCAGCAAGAGCTTTCAGTGCTAGCCCCTTTGGTGTGGGAGCAGTGGCTGGACGTTTTGAATTTCGGAGCTGGGCTGTGGCTGTGCCGAGAAGGAACGTCCCCACTGTGCTGTGGCTAGGAAGCTCAGAGCGCCAGTGCTTGTGGGGCTGTGGAAGGGCTGCCTAGGGCAGGTGATGGCCAGCAAGAGCTTTCAGTGCTAGCCCCTTTGGTGTGGGAGCAGTGGCTGGACGTTTTGAATTTCGGAGCTGGGCTGTGGCTGTGCCGAGAAGGAACGTCCCCACTGTGCTGTGGCTAGGAAGCTCAGAGCGCCAGTGCTTGTGGGGCTGTGGAAGGGCTGCCTAGGGCAGGTGATGGCCAGCAAGAGCTTTCAGTGCTAGCCCCTTTGGTGTGGGAGCAGTGGCTGGACGTTTTGAATTTCGGAGCTGGGCTGTGGCTGTGCCGAGAAGGAACGTCCCCACTGTGCTGTGGCTAGGAAGCTCAGAGCGCCAGTGCTTGTGGGGCTGTGGAAGGGCTGCCTAGGGCAGGTGATGGCCAGCAAGAGCTTTCAGTGCTAGCCCCTTTGGTGTGGGAGCAGTGGCTGGACGTTTTGAATTTCGGAGCTGGGCTGTGGCTGTGCCGAGAAGGAACGTCCCCACTGTGCTGTGGCTAGGAAGCTCAGAGCGCCAGTGCTTGTGGGGCTGTGGAAGGGCTGCCTAGGGCAGGTGATGGCCAGCAAGAGCTTTCAGTGCTAGCCCCTTTGGTGTGGGAGCAGTGGCTGGACGTTTTGAATTTCGGAGCTGGGCTGTGGCTGTGCCGAGAAGGAACGTCCCCACTGTGCTGTGGCTAGGAAGCTCAGAGCGCCAGTGCTTGTGGGGCTGTGGAAGGGCTGCCTAGGGCAGGTGATGGCCAGCAAGAGCTTTCAGTGCTAGCCCCTTTGGTGTGGGAGCAGTGGCTGGACGTTTTGAATTTCGGAGCTGGGCTGTGGCTGTGCCGAGAAGGAACGTCCCCACTGTGCTGTGGCTAGGAAGCTCAGAGCGCCAGTGCTTGTGGGGCTGTGGAAGGGCTGCTAGGGCAGGTGATGGCCAGCAAGAGCTTTCAGTGCTAGCCCCTTTGGTGTGGGAGCAGTGGCTGGACGTTTTGAATTTCGGAGCTGGGCTGTGGCTGTGCCGAGAAGGAACGTCCCCACTGTGCTGTGGCTAGGAAGCTCAGAGCGCCAGTGCTTGTGGGGCTGTGGAAGGGCTGCCTAGGGAAGGTGATGGCCAGCAAGAGCTTTCAGTGCTAGCCCCTTTGGTGTGGGAGCAGTGGCTGGACGTTTTGAATTTCGGAGCTGGGCTGTGGCTGTGCCGAGAAGGAACGTCCCCACTGTGCTGTGGCTAGGAAGCTCAGAGCGCCAGTGCTTGTGGGGCTGTGGAAGGGCTGCCTAGGGCAGGTGATGGCCAGCAAGAGCTTTCAGTGCTAGCCCCTTTGGTGTGGGAGCAGTGGCTGGACGTTTTGAATTTCGGAGCTGGGCTGTGGCTGTGCCGAGAAGGAACGTCCCACTGTGCTGTGGCTAGGAAGCTCAGAGCGCCAGTGCTTGTGGGGCTGTGGAAGGGCTGCCTAGGGCAGGTGATGGCCAGCAAGAGCTTTCAGTGCTAGCCCCTTTGGTGTGGGAGCAGTGGCTGGACGTTTTGAATTTCGGAGCTGGGCTGTGGCTGTGCCGAGAAGGAACGTCCCCACTGTGCTGTGGCTAGGAAGCTCAGAGCGCCAGTGCTTGTGGGGCTGTGGAAGGGCTGCCTAGGGCAGGTGATGGCCAGCAAGAGCTTTCAGTGCTAGCCCCTTTGGTGTGGGAGCAGTGGCTGGACGTTTTGAATTTCGGAGCTGGGCTGTGGCTGTGCCGAGAAGGAACGTCCCCACTGTGCTGTGGCTAGGAAGCTCAGAGCGCCAGTGCTTGTGGGGCTGTGGAAGGGCTGCCTAGGGCAGGTGATGGCCAGCAAGAGCTTTCAGTGCTAGCCCCTTTGGTGTGGGAGCAGTGGCTGGACGTTTTGAATTTCGGAGCTGGGCTGTGGCTGTGCCGAGAAGGAACGTCCCCACTGTGCTGTGGCTAGGAAGCTCAGAGCGCCAGTGCTTGTGGGGCTGTGGAAGGGCTGCCTAGGGCAGGTGATGGCCAGCAAGAGCTTTCAGTGCTAGCCCCTTTGGTGTGGGAGCAGTGGCTGGACGTTTTGAATTTCGGAGCTGGGCTGTGGCTGTGCCGAGAAGGAACGTCCCCACTGTGCTGTGGCTAGGAAGCTCAGAGCGCCAGTGCTTGTGGGGCTGTGGAAGGGCTGCCTAGGGCAGGTGATGGCCAGCAAGAGCTTTCAGTGCTAGCCCCTTTGGTGTGGGAGCAGTGGCTGGACGTTTTGAATTTCGGAGCTGGGCTGTGGCTGTGCCGAGAAGGAACGTCCCCACTGTGCTGTGGCTAGGAAGCTCAGAGCGGCCAGTGCTTGTGGGGCTGTGGAAGGGCTGCCTAGGGCAGGTGATGGCCAGCAAGAGCTTTCAGTGCTAGCCCCTTTGGTGTGGGAGCAGTGGCTGGACGTTTTGAATTTCGGAGCTGGGCTGTGGGCTGTGCCGAGAAGGAACGTCCCCACTGTGCTGTGGCTAGGAAGCTCAGAGCGCCAGTGCTTGTGGGGCTGTGGAAGGGCTGCCTAGGGCAGGTGATGGCCAGCAAGAGCTTTCAGTGCTAGCCCCTTTGGTGTGGGAGCAGTGGCTGGACGTTTTGAATTTCGGAGCTGGGCTGTGGCTGTGCCGAGAAGGAACGTCCCACTGTGCTGTGGCTAGGAAGCTCAGAGCGCCAGTGCTTGTGGGGCTGTGGAAGGGCTGCCTAGGGCAGGTGATGGCCAGCAAGAGCTTTCAGTGCTAGCCCCTTTGGTGTGGGAGCAGTGGCTGGACGTTTTGAATTTCGGAGCTGGGCTGTGGCTGTGCCGAGAAGGAACGTCCCACTGTGCTGTGGCTAGGAAGCTCAGAGCGCCAGTGCTTGTGGGGCTGTGGAAGGGCTGCCTAGGGCAGGTGATGGCCAGCAAGAGCTTTCAGTGCTAGCCCCTTTGGTGTGGGAGCAGTGGCTGGACGTTTTGAATTTCGGAGCTGGGCTGTGGCTGTGCCGAGAAGGAACGTCCCCACTGTGCTGTGGCTAGGAAGCTCAGAGCGCCAGTGCTTGTGGGGCTGTGGAAGGGCTGCCTAGGGCAGGTGATGGCCAGCAAGAGCTTTCAGTGCTAGCCCCTTTGGTGTGGGAGCAGTGGCTGGACGTTTTGAATTTCGGAGCTGGGCTGTGGCTGTGCCGAGAAGGAACGTCCCCACTGTGCTGTGGCTAGGAAGCTCAGAGCGCCAGTGCTTGTGGGGCTGTGGAAGGGCTGCCTAGGGCAGGTGATGGCCAGCAAGAGCTTTCAGTGCTAGCCCCTTTGGTGTGGGAGCAGTGGCTGGACGTTTTGAATTTCGGAGCTGGGCTGTGGCTGTGCCGAGAAGGAACGTCCCCACTGTGCTGTGGCTAGGAAGCTCAGAGCGCCAGTGCTTGTGGGGCTGTGGAAGGGCTGCCTAGGGCAGGTGATGGCCAGCAAGAGCTTTCAGTGCTAGCCCCTTTGGTGTGGGAGCAGTGGCTGGACGTTTTGAATTTCGGAGCTGGGCTGTGGCTGTGCCGAGAAGGAACGTCCCCACTGTGCTGTGGCTAGGAAGCTCAGAGCGCCAGTGCTTGTGGGGCTGTGGAAGGGCTGCCTAGGGCAGGTGATGGCCAGCAAGAGCTTTCAGTGCTAGCCCCTTTGGTGTGGGAGCAGTGGCTGGACGTTTTGAATTTCGGAGCTGGGCTGTGGCTGTGCCGAGAAGGAACGTCCCCACTGTGCTGTGGCTAGGAAGCTCAGAGCGCCAGTGCTTGTGGGGCTGTGGAAGGGCTGCCTAGGGAAGGTGATGGCCAGCAAGAGCTTTCAGTGCTAGCCCCTTTGGTGTGGGAGCAGTGGCTGGACGTTTTGAATTTCGGAGCTGGGCTGTGGCTGTGCCGAGAAGGAACGTCCCCACTGTGCTGTGGCTAGGAAGCTCAGAGCGCCAGTGCTTGTGGGGCTGTGGAAGGGCTGCCTAGGGCAGGTGATGGCCAGCAAGAGCTTTCAGTGCTAGCCCCTTTGGTGTGGGAGCAGTGGCTGGACGTTTTGAATTTCGGAGCTGGGCTGTGGCTGTGCCGAGAAGGAACGTCCCCACTGTGCTGTGGCTAGGAAGCTCAGAGCGCCAGTGCTTGTGGGGCTGTGGAAGGGCTGCCTAGGGCAGGTGATGGCCAGCAAGAGCTTTCAGTGCTAGCCCCTTTGGTGTGGGAGCAGTGGCTGGACGTTTTGAATTTCGGAGCTGGGCTGTGGCTGTGCCGAGAAGGAACGTCCCCACTGTGCTGTGGCTAGGAAGCTCAGAGCGCCAGTGCTTGTGGGGCTGTGGAAGGGCTGCCTAGGGAAGGTGATGGCCAGCAAGAGCTTTCAGTGCTAGCCCCTTTGGTGTGGGAGCAGTGGCTGGACGTTTTGAATTTCGGAGCTGGGCTGTGGCTGTGCCGAGAAGGAACGTCCCCACTGTGCTGTGGCTAGGAAGCTCAGAGCGCCAGTGCTTGTGGGGCTGTGGAAGGGCTGCCTAGGGCAGGTGATGGCCAGCAAGAGCTTTCAGTGCTAGCCCCTTTGGTGTGGGAGCAGTGGCTGGACGTTTTGAATTTCGGAGCTGGGCTGTGGCTGTGCCGAGAAGGAACGTCCCCACTGTGCTGTGGCTAGGAAGCTCAGAGCGCCAGTGCTTGTGGGGCTGTGGAAGGGCTGCCTAGGGCAGGTGATGGCCAGCAAGAGCTTTCAGTGCTAGCCCCTTTGGTGTGGGAGCAGTGGCTGGACGTTTTGAATTTCGGAGCTGGGCTGTGGCTGTGCCGAGAAGGAACGTCCCCACTGTGCTGTGGCTAGGAAAGCTCAGAGACGGCCGTGCTTGTGGGGCTGTGGAAGGCTAGATGACAGTGGGGCGTTTTTGAATTTCGGAGCTGGGGCTGTGGCTGTGCCGAGAAGGAACGTCCCCAACTGTGCTGTGGCTAGGGATA
>NW_027472318.1:0-39259 GCF_965638725.1 Aptenodytes patagonicus | reverse complement strand
CCAGCAAGAGCTTTCAGTGCTAGCCCTTTGGTGTGGGAGCAGTGGCTGGACGTTTCGAATTTCGGAGCTGGGCTGTGGCTGTGCCAGCAAGAGCTCAAACGTCCCACTGTGCTGTGGCTAGGAAGCTCAGAGGCCACAGCGTCTACGAGTATCCAGCAAGAGCTTTCAGTGCTAGCCCCTTTGGTGTGGGAGCAGTGGCTGGACGTTTCGAATTTCGGAGCTGGGCTGTGGCTGTGCTGAGAAGGAACGTCCCCACTGTGCTGTGGCTAGGAAGCTCAGAGCGCCAGTGCTTGTGGGGCTGTGGAAGGGCTGCCTAGGGCAGGTGCTGGCCAGCAAGAGCTTTCAGTGCTAGCCCCTTTGGTGTGGGAGCAGTGGCTGGACGTTTTGAATTTCGGAGCTGGGCTGTGGCTGTTCCGAGAAGGAACGTCCCCAGTGTGCTGTGGCTAGGAAGCTCAGAGCGCCAGTGCTTGTGGGGCTGTGGAAGGGCTGGCTAGGGCAGGTGATGGCCAGCAAGAGCTTTCAGTGCTAGCCCCTTTTGGTGTGGGAGCAGTGGCTGGACGTTTTGAATTTCGGAGCTGGGCTGTGGCTGTGCCGAGAAGGAACGTCCCCACTGTGCTGTGGCTAGGAAGCTCAGAGCGCCAGTGCTTGTGGGGCTGTGGAAGGGCTGCCTAGGGCAGGTGCTGGCCAGCAAGAGCTTTCAGTGCTAGCCCCTTTGGTGTGGGAGCAGTGGCTGGACGTTTTGAATTTCGGAGCTGGGCTGTGGCTGTGCCGAGAAGGAACGTCCCCACTGTGCTGTGGCTAGGAAGCTCAGAGCGCCAGTGCTTGTGGGGCTGTGGAAGGGCTGGCTAGGGCAGGTGATGGCCAGCAAGAGCTTTCAGTGCTAGCCCCTTTGGTGTGGGAGCAGTGGCTGGACGTTTTGAATTTCGGAGCTGGGCTGTGGCTGTGCCGAGAAGGAACGTCCCCACTGTGCTGTGGCTAGGAAGCTCAGAGCGCCAGTGCTTGTGGGGCTGTGGAAGGGCTGCCTAGGGCAGGTGATGGCCAGCAAGAGCTTTCAGTGCTAGCCCCTTTGGTGTGGGAGCAGTGGCTGGACGTTTTGAATTTCGGAGCTGGGCTGTGGCTGTGCCGAGAAGGAACGTCCCCACTGTGCTGTGGCTAGGAAGCTCAGAGCGCCAGTGCTTGTGGGCTGTGGAAGGGCTGCCTAGGGCAGGTGATGGCCAGCAAGAGCTTTCAGTGCTAGCCCCTTTGGTGTGGGAGCAGTGGCTGGACGTTTTGAATTTCGGAGCTGGGCTGTGGCTGTGCCGAGAAGGAACGTCCCCACTGTGCTGTGGCTAGGAAGCTCAGAGCGCCAGTGCTTGTGGGGCTGTGGAAGGGCTGCCTAGGGCAGGTGATGGCCAGCAAGAGCTTTCAGTGCTAGCCCCTTTGGTGTGGGAGCAGTGGCTGGACGTTTTGAATTTCGGAGCTGGGCTGTGGCTGTGCCGAGAAGGAACGTCCCCACTGTGCTGTGGCTAGGAAGCTCAGAGCGCCAGTGCTTGTGGGGCTGTGGAAGGGCTGCCTAGGGCAGGTGATGGCCAGCAAGAGCTTTCAGTGCTAGCCCCTTTGGTGTGGGAGCAGTGGCTGGACGTTTTGAATTTCGGAGCTGGGCTGTGGCTGTGCCGAGAAGGAACGTCCCCACTGTGCTGTGGCTAGGAAGCTGAGAGCGCCAGTGCTTGTGGGGCTGTGGAAGGGCTGGCCTAGGGCAGGTGCTGGCCAGCAAGAGCTTTCAGTGCTAGCCCCTTTGGTGTGGGAGCAGTGGCTGGACGTTTTGAATTTCGGAGCTGGGCTGTGGCTGTGCCGAGAAGGAACGTCCCCACTGTGCTGTGGCTAGGAAGCTCAGAGCGCCAGTGCTTGTGGGGCTGTGGAAGGGCTGCCTAGGGCAGGTGATGGCCAGCAAGAGCTTTCAGTGCTAGCCCCTTTGGTGTGGGAGCAGTGGCTGGACGTTTTGAATTTCGGAGCTGGGCTGTGGCTGTGCCGAGAAGGAACGTCCCCACTGTGCTGTGGCTAGGAAGCTCAGAGCGCCAGTGCTTGTGGGGCTGTGGAAGGGCTGCCTAGGGCAGGTGATGGCCAGCAAGAGCTTTCAGTGCTAGCCCCTTTGGTGTGGGAGCAGTGGCTGGACGTTTTGAATTTCGGAGCTGGGCTGTGGCTGTGCCGAGAAGGAACGTTCCCACTGTGCTGTGGCTAGGAAGCTCAGAGCGCCAGTGCTTGTGGGGCTGTGGAAGGGCTGGCTAGGGCAGGTGATGGCCAGCAAGAGCTTTCAGTGCTAGCCCCTTTGGTGTGGGAGCAGTGGCTGGACGTTTTGAATTTCGGAGCTGGGCTGTGGCTGTGCCGAGAAGGAACGTCCCCACTGTGCTGTGGCTAGGAAGCTCAGAGCGCCAGTGCTTGTGGGGCTGTGGAAGGGCTGGCTAGGGCAGGTGATGGCCAGCAAGAGCTTTCAGTGCTAGCCCCTTTGGTGTGGGAGCAGTGGCTGGACGTTTTGAATTTCGGAGCTGGGCTGTGGCTGTGCCGAGAAGGAACGTCCCCACTGTGCTGTGGCTAGGAAGCTCAGAGCGCCAGTGCTTGTGGGGCTGTGGAAGGGCTGCCTAGGGCAGGTGATGGCCAGCAAGAGCTTTCAGTGCTAGCCCCTTTGGTGTGGGAGCAGTGGCTGGACGTTTTGAATTTCGGAGCTGGGCTGTGGCTGTGCTGAGAAGGAACATCCCCACTGTGCTGTGGCTAGGAAGCTCAGAGCGCCAGTGCTTGTGGGGCTGTGGAAGGGCTGCCTAGGGCAGGTGATGGCCAGCAAGAGCTTTCAGTGCTAGCCCCTTTGGTGTGGGAGCAGTGGCTGGACGTTTCGAATTTCGGAGCTGGGCTGTGGCTGTGCTGAGAAGGAACGTCCCCACTGTGCTGTGGCTAGGAAGCTCAGAGCGCCAGTGCTTGTGGGGCTGTGGAAGGGCTGCCTAGGGCAGGTGATGGCCAGCAAGAGCTTTCAGTGCTAGCCCCTTTGGTGTGGGAGCAGTGGCTGGACGTTTTGAATTTCGGAGCTGGGCTGTGGATGTGCCGAGAAGGAACGTCCCCACTGTGCTGTGGCTAGGAAGCTCAGAGCGCCAGTGCTTGTGGGGCTGTGGAAGGGCTGCCTAGGGCAGGTGATGGCCAGCAAGAGCTTTCAGTGCTAGCCCCTTTGGTGTGGAGCAGTGGCTGGACGTTTTGAATTTCGGAGCTGGGCTGTGGCTGTGCCGAGAAGGAACGTCCCCACTGTGCTGTGGCTAGGAAGCTCAGAGCGCCAGTGCTTGTGGGGCTGTGGAAGGGCTGCCTAGGGCAGGTGATGGCCAGCAAGAGCTTTCAGTGCTAGCCCCTTTGGTGTGGGAGCAGTGGCTGGACGTTTTGAATTTCGGAGCTGGGCTGTGGCTGTGCCGAGAAGGAACGTCCCCACTGTGCTGTGGCTAGGAAGCTCAGAGCGCCAGTGCTTGTGGGGCTGTGGAAGGGCTGCCTAGGGCAGGTGATGGCCAGCAAGAGCTTTCAGTGCTAGCCCCTTTGGTGTGGGAGCAGTGGCTGGACGTTTTGAATTTCGGAGCTGGGCTGTGGCTGTGCCGAGAAGGAACGTCCCCACTGTGCTGTGGCTAGGAAGCTCAGAGCGCCAGTGCTTGTGGGGCTGTGGAAGGGCTGGCCTAGGGCAGGTGATGGCCAGCAAGAGCTTTCAGTGCTAGCCCCTTTGGTGTGGGAGCAGTGGCTGGACGTTTTGAATTTCGGAGCTGGGCTGTGGCTGTGCCGAGAAGGAACGTCCCCACTGTGCTGTGGCTAGGAAGCTCAGAGCGCCAGTGCTTGTGGGGCTGTGGAAGGGCTGGCTAGGGCAGGTGCTGGCCAGCAAGAGCTTTCAGTGCTAGCCCCTTTGGTGTGGGAGCAGTGGCTGGACGTTTTGAATTTCGGAGCTGGGCTCTGGCTGTGCTGAGAAGGAACGTCCCCACTGTGCTGTGGCTAGGAAGCTCAGAGCGCCAGTGCTTGTGGGGCTGTGGAAGGGCTGCCTAGGGCAGGTGATGGCCAGCAAGAGCTTTCAGTGCTAGCCCCTTTGGTGTGGGAGCAGTGGCTGGACGTTTTGAATTTCGGAGCTGGGCTGTGGCTGTGCTGAGAAGGAACGTCCCCACTGTGCTGTGGCTAGGAAGCTGAGAGCGCCAGTGCTTGTGGGGCTGTGGAAGGGCTGGCTAGGGCAGGTGATGGCCAGCAAGAGCTTTCAGTGCTAGCCCCTTTGGTGTGGGAGCAGTGGCTGGACGTTTTGAATTTCGGAGCTGGGCTGTGGCTGTGCCGAGAAGGAACGTCCCCACTGTGCTGTGGCTAGGAAGCTCAGAGCGCCAGTGCTTGTGGGGCTGTGGAAGGGCTGGCTAGGGCAGGTGATGGCCAGCAAGAGCTTTCAGTGCTAGCCCCTTTGGTGTGGGAGCAGTGGCTGGACGTTTTGAATTTCGGAGCTGGGCTGTGGCTGTGCCGAGAAGGAACGTCCCCACTGTGCTGTGGCTAGGAAGCTCAGAGCGCCAGTGCTTGTGGGGCTGTGGAAGGGCTGCCTAGGGCAGGTGCTGGCCAGCAAGAGCTTTCAGTGCTAGCCCCTTTGGTGTGGGATCAGTGGCTGGACGTTTTGAATTTCGGAGCTGGGCTGTGGCTGTGCCGAGAAGGAACGTCCCCACTGTGCTGTGGCTAGGAAGCTCAGAGCGCCAGTGCTTGTGGGGCTGTGGAAGGGCTGGCTAGGGCAGGTGATGGCCAGCAAGAGCTTTCAGTGCTAGCCCCTTTCGTGTGGGAGCAGTGGCTGGACGTTTTGAATTTCGGAGCTGGGCTGTGGCTGTGCCGAGAAGGAACGTCCCCACTGTGCTGTGGCTAGGAAGCTCAGAGCGCCAGTGCTTGTGGGGCTGTGGAAGGGCTGCCTAGGGCAGGTGATGGCCAGCAAGAGCATTCAGTGCTAGCCCCTTTGGTGTGGGAGCAGTGGCTGGACGTTTTGAATTTCGGAGCTGGGCTGTGGCTGTGCTGAGAAGGAACATCCCCACTGTGCTGTGGCTAGGAAGCTCAGAGCGCCAGTGCTTGTGGGGCTGTGGAAGGGCTGCCTAGGGCAGGTGCTGGCCAGCAAGAGCTTTCAGTGCTAGCCCCTTTGGTGTGGGAGCAGTGGCTGGACGTTTTGAATTTCGGAGCTGGGCTGTGGCTGTGCCGAGAAGGAACGTCCCCACTGTGCTGTGGCTAGGAAGCTCAGAGCGCCAGTGCTTGTGGGGCTGTGGAAGGGCTGCCTAGGGCAGGTGATGGCCAGCAAGAGCTTTCAGTGCTAGCCCCTTTGGTGTGGGAGCAGTGGCTGGACGTTTTGAATTTCGGAGCTGGGCTGTGGCTGTGCTGAGAAGGAACATCCCCACTGTGCTGTGGCTAGGAAGCTCAGAGCGCCAGTGCTTGTGGGGCTGTGGAAGGGCTGCCTAGGGCAGGTGCTGGCCAGCAAGAGCTTTCAGTGCTAGCCCCTTTGGTGTGGGAGCAGTGGCTGGACGTTTTGAATTTCGGAGCTGGGCTGTGGCTGTTCCGAGAAGGAACGTCCCCAGTGTGCTGTGGCTAGGAAGCTCAGAGCGCCAGTGCTTGTGGGGCTGTGGAAGGGCTGGCTAGGGCAGGTGATGGCCAGCAAGAGCTTTCAGTGCTAGCCCCTTTGGTGTGGGAGCAGTGGCTGGACGTTTTGAATTTCGGAGCTGGGCTGTGGCTGTGCCGAGAAGGAACGTCCCCACTGTGCTGTGGCTATGAAGCTCAGAGCGCCAGTGCTTGTGGGGCTGTGGAAGGGCTGCCTAGGGCAGGTGCTGGCCAGCAAGAGCTTTCAGTGCTAGCCCCTTTGGTGTGGGAGCAGTGGCTGGACGTTTTGAATTTCGGAGCTGGGCTGTGGCTGTGCCGAGAAGGAACGTCCCCACTGTGCTGTGGCTAGGAAGCTCAGAGCGCCAGTGCTTGTGGGGCTGTGGAAGGGCTGCCTAGGGCAGGTGATGGCCAGCAAGAGGTTTCAGTGCTAGCCCCTTTGGTGTGGGAGCAGTGGCTGGACGTTTTGAATTTCGGAGCTGGGCTGTGGCTGTGCCGAGAAGGAACGTCCCCACTGTGCTGTGGCTAGGAAGCTCAGAGCGCCAGTGCTTGTGGGGCTGTGGAAGGGCTGCCTAGGGCAGGTGATGGCCAGCAAGAGCTTTCAGTGCTAGCCCCTTTGGTGTGGGAGCAGTGGCTGGACGTTTTGAATTTCGGAGCTGGGCTGTGGCTGTGCCGAGAAGGAACGTCCCCACTGTGCTGTGGCTAGGAAGCTCAGAGCGCCAGTGCTTGTGGGGCTGTGGAAGGGCTGCCTAGGGCAGGTGATGGCCAGCAAGAGCTTTCAGTGCTAGCCCCTTTGGTGTGGGAGCAGTGGCTGGACGTTTTGAATTTCGGAGCTGGGCTGTGGCTGTGCCGAGAAGGAACGTCCCCACTGTGCTGTGGCTAGGAAGCTCAGAGCGCCAGTGCTTGTGGGGCTGTGGAAGGGCTGGCTAGGGCAGGTGATGGCCAGCAAGAGCTTTCAGTGCTAGCCCCTTTGGTGTGGGAGCAGTGGCTGGACGTTTTGAATTTCGGAGCTGGGCTGTGGCTGTGCCGAGAAGGAACGTCCCCACTGTGCTGTGGCTAGGAAGCTCAGAGCGCCAGTGCTTGTGGGGCTGTGGAAGGGCTGCCTAGGGCAGGTGATGGCCAGCAAGAGCTTTCAGTGCTAGCCCCTTTGGTGTGGGAGCAGTGGCTGGACGTTTTGAATTTCGGAGCTGGGCTGTGGCTGTGCCGAGAAGGAACGTCCCCACTGTGCTGTGGCTAGGAAGCTCAGAGCGCCAGTGCTTGTGGGGCTGTGGAAGGGCTGCCTAGGGCAGGTGATGGCCAGCAAGAGCTTTCAGTGCTAGCCCCTTTGGTGTGGGAGCAGTGGCTGGACGTTTTGAATTTCGGAGCTGGGCTCTGGATGTGCCGAGAAGGAACGTCCCCACTGTGCTGTGGCTAGGAAGCTCAGAGCGCCAGTGCTTGTGGGGCTGTGGAAGGGCTGCCTAGGGCAGGTGCTGGCCAGCAAGAGCTTTCAGTGCTAGCCCCTTTGGTGTGGGAGCAGTGGCTGGACGTTTTGAATTTCGGAGCTGGGCTGTGGCTGTGCCGAGAAGGAACGTCCCCACTGTGCTGTGGCTAGGAAGCTCAGAGCGCCAGTGCTTGTGGGGCTGTGGAAGGGCTGCCTAGGGCAGGTGCTGGCCAGCAAGAGCTTTCAGTGCTAGCCCCTTTGGTGTGGGAGCAGTGGCTGGACGTTTTGAATTTCGGAGCTGGGCTGTGGCTGTGCCGAGAAGGAACGTCCCCACTGTGCTGTGGCTAGGAAGCTCAGAGCGCCAGTGCTTGTGGGGCTGTGGAAGGGCTGTCTAGGGCAGGTGATGGCCAGCAAGAGCTTTCAGTGCTAGCCCCTTTGGTGTGGGAGCAGTGGCTGGACGTTTTGAATTTCGGAGCTGGGCTCTGGATGTGCCGAGAAGGAACGTCCCCACTGTGCTGTGGCTAGGAAGCTCAGAGCGCCAGTGCTTGTGGGGCTGTGGAAGGGCTGTCTAGGGCAGGTGATGGCCAGCAAGAGCTTTCAGTGCTAGCCCCTTTGGTGTGGGAGCAGTGGCTGGACGTTTTGAATTTCGGAGCTGGGCTGTGGCTGTTCCGAGAAGGAACGTCCCCACTGTGCTGTGGCTAGGAAGCTCAGAGCGCCAGTGCTTGTGGGGCTGTGGAAGGGCTGCCTAGGGCAGGTGATGGCCAGCAAGAGCTTTCAGTGCTAGCCCCTTTGGTGTGGGAGCAGTGGCTGGACGTTTTGAATTTCGGAGCTGGGCTGTGGCTGTTCCGAGAAGGAACGTCCCCACTGTGCTGTGGCTAGGAAGCTCAGAGCGCCAGTGCTTGTGGGGCTGTGGAAGGGCTGGCTAGGGCAGGTGATGGCCAGCAAGAGCTTTCAGTGCTAGCCCCTTTGGTGTGGGAGCAGTGGCTGGACGTTTTGAATTTCGGAGCTGGGCTGTGGCTGTTCCGAGAAGGAACGTCCCCACTGTGCTGTGGCTAGGAAGCTGAGAGCGGCAGTGCTTGTGGGGCTGTGGAAGGGCTGCCTAGGGCAGGTGATGGCCAGCAAGAGCTTTCAGTGCTAGCCCCTTTGGTGTGGGAGCAGTGGCTGGACGTTTTGAATTTCGGAGCTGGGCTGTGGCTGTGCCGAGAAGGAACGTCCCCACTGTGCTGTGGCTAGGAAGCTCAGAGCGCCAGTGCTTGTGGGGCTGTGGAAGGGCTGGCCTAGGGCAGGTGCTGGCCAGCAAGAGCTTTCAGTGCTAGCCCCTTTGGTGTGGGAGCAGTGGCTGGACGTTTTGAATTTCGGAGCTGGGCTCTGGATGTGCCGAGAAGGAACGTCCCCACTGTGCTGTGGCTAGGAAGCTCAGAGCGCCAGTGCTTGTGGGGCTGTGGAAGGGCTGCCTAGGGCAGGTGATGGCCAGCAAGAGCTTTCAGTGCTAGCCCCTTTGGTGTGGGAGCAGTGGCTGGACGTTTTGAATTTCGGAGCTGGGCTGTGGCTGTTCCGAGAAGGAACGTCCCCACTGTGCTGTGGCTAGGAAGCTCAGAGCGCCAGTGCTTGTGGGGCTGTGGAAGGGCAGCCTAGGGCAGGTGATGGCCAGCAAGAGCTTTCAGTGCTAGCCCCTTTGGTGTGGGAGCAGTGGCTGGACGTTTTGAATTTCGGAGCTGGGCTGTGGCTGTTCCGAGAAGGAACGTCCCCACTGTGCTGTGGCTAGGAAGCTCAGAGCGCCAGTGCTTGTGGGGCTGTGGAAGGGCTGGCTAGGGCAGGTGCTGGCCAGCAAGAGCTTTCAGTGCTAGCCCCTTTGGTGTGGGAGCAGTGGCTGGACGTTTTGAATTTCGGAGCTGGGCTCTGGGATGTGCCGAGAAGGAACGTCCCCACTGTGCTGTGGCTAGGAAGCTGAGAGCGCCAGTGCTTGTGGGGCTGTGGAAGGGCTGCCTAGGGCAGGTGATGGCCAGCAAGAGCTTTCAGTGCTAGCCCCTTTGGTGTGGGAGCAGTGGCAGGACATTTTGAATTTCGGAGCTGGGCTGTGGCTGTGCCGAGAAGGAACGTCCCCACTGTGCTGTGGCTAGGAAGCTCAGAGCGCCAGTGCTTGTGGGGCTGTGGAAGGGCTGGCCTAGGGCAGGTGATGGCCAGCAAGAGCTTTCAGTGCTAGCCCCTTTGGTGTGGGAGCACTGGCTGGACGTTTTGAATTTCGGAGCTGGGCTGTGGCTGTGCCGAGAAGGAACGTCCCCACTGTGCTGTGGCTAGGAAGCTCAGAGCGCCAGTGCTTGTGGGGCTGTGGAAGGGCTGCCTAGGGCAGGTGATGGCCAGCAAGAGCTTTCAGTGCTAGCCCCTTTGGTGTGGAGCAGTGGCTGGACGTTTTGAATTTCGGAGCTGGGCTGTGGCTGTGCCGAGAAGGAACGTCCCCACTGTGCTGTGGCTAGGAAGCTCAGAGCGCCAGTGCTTGTGGGGCTGTGGAAGGGCTGCCTAGGGCAGGTGATGGCCAGCAAGAGCTTTCAGTGCTAGCCCCTTTGGTGTGGGAGCAGTGGCTGGACGTTTTGAATTTCGGAGCTGGGCTGTGGCTGTGCCGAGAAGGAACGTCCCCACTGTGCTGTGGCTATGAAGCTCAGAGCGCCAGTGCTTGTGGGGCTGTGGAAGGGCTGCCTAGGGCAGGTGCTGGCCAGCAAGAGCTTTCAGTGCTAGCCCCTTTGGTGTGGGAGCAGTGGCTGGACGTTTTGAATTTCGGAGCTGGGCTGTGGCTGTGCCGAGAAGGAACGTCCCCACTGTGCTGTGGCTAGGAAGCTCAGAGCGCCAGTGCTTGTGGGGCTGTGGAAGGGCTGCCTAGGGCAGGTGCTGGCCAGCAAGAGCTTTCAGTGCTAGCCCCTTTGGTGTGGGAGCAGTGGCTGGACGTTTTGAATTTCGGAGCTGGGCTGTGGCTGTGCCGAGAAGGAACGTCCCCACTGTGCTGTGGCTAGGAAGCTGAGAGCGCCAGTGCTTGTCGGGCGGTGGAAGGGCTGGCTAGGGCAGGTGATGGCCAGCAAGAGCTTTCAGTGCTAGCCCCTTTGGTGTGGGAGCAGTGGCTGGACGTTTTGAATTTCGGAGCTGGGCTGTGGCTGTGCCGAGAAGGAACGTCCCCACTGTGCTGTGGCTAGGAAGCTCAGAGCGCCAGTGCTTGTGGGGCTGTGGAAGGGCTGGCCTAGGGCAGGTGATGGCCAGCAAGAGCTTTCAGTGCTAGCCCCTTTGGTGTGGGAGCAGTGGCTGGACGTTTTGAATTTCGGAGCTGGGCTGTGGCTGTGCCGAGAAGGAACGTCCCCACTGTGCTGTGGCTAGGAAGCTCAGAGCGCCAGTGCTTGTGGGGCTGTGGAAGGGCTGGCTAGGGCAGGTGATGGCCAGCAAGAGCTTTCAGTGCTAGCCCCTTTGGTGTGGGAGCAGTGGCTGGACGTTTTGAATTTCGGAGCTGGGCTGTGGCTGTGCCGAGAAGGAACGTCCCCACTGTGCTGTGGCTAGGAAGCTCAGAGCGCCAGTGCTTGTGGGGCTGTGGAAGGGCTGCCTAGGGCAGGTGATGGCCAGCAAGAGCTTTCAGTGCTAGCCCCTTTGGTGTGGGAGCAGTGGCTGGACGTTTTGAATTTCGGAGCTGGGCTGTGGCTGTGCCGAGAAGGAACGTCCCCACTGTGCTGTGGCTAGGAAGCTCAGAGCGCCAGTGCTTGTGGGGCTGTGGAAGGGCTGGCTAGGGCAGGTGATGGCCAGCAAGAGCTTTCAGTGCTAGCCCCTTTGGTGTGGGAGCAGTGGCTGGAGGTTTTGAATTTCGGAGCTGGGCTGTGGCTGTGCCGAGAAGGAACGTCCCCACTGTGCTGTGGCTAGGAAGCTCAGAGCGCCAGTGCTTGTGGGGCTGTGGAAGGGCTGCCTAGGGCAGGTGATGGCCAGCAAGAGCTTTCAGTGCTAGCCCCTTTGGTGTGGGAGCAGTGGCTGGACGTTTTGAATTTCGGAGCTGGGCTGTGGCTGTGCTGAGAAGGAACGTCCCCACTGTGCTGTGGCTAGGAAGCTCAGAGCGCCAGTGCTTGTGGGGCTGTGGAAGGGCTGGCTAGGGCAGGTGCTGGCCAGCAAGAGCTTTCAGTGCTAGCCCCTTTGGTGTGGGAGCAGTGGCTGGACGTTTTGAATTTCGGAGCTGGGCTGTGGCTGTGCCGAGAAGGAACGTCCCCACTGTGCTGTGGCTAGGAAGCTCAGAGCGCCAGTGCTTGTGGGGCTGTGGAAGGGCTGCCTAGGGCAGGTGATGGCCAGCAAGAGCTTTCAGTGCTAGCCCCTTTGGTGTGGGAGCAGTGGCTGGACGTTTTGAATTTCGGAGCTGGGCTGTGGCTGTGCCGAGAAGGAACGTCCCCACTGTGCTGTGGCTAGGAAGCTCAGAGCGCCAGTGCTTGTGGGGCTGTGGAAGGGCTGCCTAGGGCAGGTGATGGCCAGCAAGAGCTTTCAGTGCTAGCCCCTTTGGTGTGGGAGCAGTGGCTGGACGTTTTGAATTTCGGAGCTGGGCTGTGGCTGTGCCGAGAAGGAACGTCCCCACTGTGCTGTGGCTAGGAAGCTCAGAGCGCCAGTGCTTGTGGGGCTGTGGAAGGGCTGGCTAGGGCAGGTGCTGGCCAGCAAGAGCTTTCAGTGCTAGCCCCTTTGGTGTGGGAGCAGTGGCTGGACGTTTTGAATTTCGGAGCTGGGCTGTGCTGTGCCGAGAAGGAACGTCCCCACTGTGCTGTGGCTAGGAAGCTCAGAGCGCCAGTGCTTGTGGGGCTGTGGAAGGGCTGCCTAGGGCAGGTGATGGCCAGCAAGAGCTTTCAGTGCTAGCCCCTTTGGTGTGGGAGCAGTGGCTGGACGTTTTGAATTTCGGAGCTGGGCTGTGGCTGTGCCGAGAAGGAACGTCCCCACTGTGCTGTGGCTAGGAAGCTCAGAGCGCCAGTGCTTGTGGGCTGTGGAAGGGCTGCCTAGGGCAGGTGCTGGCCAGCAAGAGCTTTCAGTGCTAGCCCCTTTGGTGTGGGAGCAGTGGCTGGACGTTTTGAATTTCGGAGCTGGGCTGTGGCTGTGCTGAGAAGGAACGTCCCCACTGTGCTGTGGCTAGGAAGCTCAGAGCGCCAGTGCTTGTGGGGCTGTGGAAGGGCTGGCTAGGGCAGGTGATGGCCAGCAAGAGCTTTCAGTGCTAGCCCCTTTGGTGTGGGAGCAGTGGCTGGACGTTTTGAATTTCGGAGCTGGGCTCTGGCTGTGCCGAGAAGGAACGTCCCACTGTGCTGTGGCTAGGAAGCTCAGAGCGCCAGTGCTTGTGGGGCTGTGGAAGGGCTGTCTAGGGCAGGTGATGGCCAGCAAGAGCTTTCAGTGCTAGCCCCTTTGGTGTGGGAGCAGTGGCTGGACGTTTTGAATTTCGGAGCTGGGCTGTGGCTGTGCTGAGAAGGAACGTCCCCACTGTGCTGTGGCTAGGAAGCTCAGAGCGCCAGTGCTTGTGGGGCTGTGGAAGGGCTGCCTAGGGCAGGTGATGGCCAGCAAGAGCTTTCAGTGCTAGCCCCTTTGGTGTGGGAGCAGTGGCTGGACGTTTTGAATTTCGGAGCTGGGCTGTGGCTGTGCTGAGAAGGAACGTCCCCACTGTGCTGTGGCTAGGAAGCTCAGAGCGCCAGTGCTTGTGGGGCTGTGGAAGGGCTGGCTAGGGCAGGTGCTGGCCAGCAAGAGCTTTCAGTGCTAGCCCCTTTGGTGTGGGAGCAGTGGCTGGACGTTTTGAATTTCGGAGCTGGGCTCTGGATGTGCCGAGAAGGAACGTCCCACTGTGCTGTGGCTAGGAAGCTGAGAGCGCCAGTGCTTGTGGGGCTGTGGAAGGGCTGGCTAGGGCAGGTGATGGCCAGCAAGAGCTTTCAGTGCTAGCCCCTTTGGTGTGGGAGCAGTGGCTGGACGTTTTGAATTTCGGAGCTGGGCTGTGGCTGTGCTGAGAAGGAACGTCCCCACTGTGCTGTGGCTAGGAAGCTCAGAGCGCCAGTGCTTGTGGGGCTGTGGAAGGGCTGCCTAGGGCAGGTGCTGGCCAGCAAGAGCTTTCAGTGCTAGCCCCTTTGGTGTGGGAGCAGTGGCTGGACGTTTTGAATTTCGGAGCTGGGCTGTGGCTGTGCCGAGAAGGAACGTCCCCACTGTGCTGTGGCTAGGAAGCTCAAACGCCAGTGGCTTGTCGGGGCTGTGGAAGGGCTGGCTAGGGCAGGTGATGGCCAGCAAGAGCTTTCAGTGCTAGCCCCTTTGGTGTGGGAGCAGTGGCTGGACGTTTTGAATTTCGGAGCTGGGCTGTGGCTGTGCCGAGAAGGAACGTCCCCACTGTGCTGTGGCTAGGAAGCTCAGAGCGCCAGTGCTTGTGGGGCTGTGGAAGGGCTGCCTAGGGCAGGTGATGGCCAGCAAGAGCTTTCAGTGCTAGCCCCTTTGGTGTGGGAGCAGTGGCTGGACGTTTTGAATTTCGGAGCTGGGCTGTGGCTGTGCCGAGAAGGAACGTCCCCACTGTGCTGTGGCTAGGAAGCTCAGAGCGCCAGTGCTTGTGGGGCTGTGGAAGGGCTGCCTAGGGCAGGTGATGGCCAGCAAGAGCTTTCAGTGCTAGCCCCTTTGGTGTGGGAGCAGTGGCTGGACGTTTTGAATTTCGGAGCTGGGCTGTGGCTGTGCCGAGAAGGAACGTCCCCACTGTGCTGTGGCTAGGAAGCTCAGAGCGCCAGTGCTTGTGGGGCTGTGGAAGGGCTGGCCTAGGGCAGGTGATGGCCAGCAAGAGCTTTCAGTGCTAGCCCCTTTGGTGTGGGAGCAGTGGCTGGACGTTTTGAATTTCGGAGCTGGGCTGTGGCTGTGCCGAGAAGGAACGTCCCCACTGTGCTGTGGCTAGGAAGCTCAGAGCGCCAGTGCTTGTGGGGCTGTGGAAGGGCTGCCTAGGGCAGGTGCTGGCCAGCAAGAGCTTTCAGTGCTAGCCCCTTTGGTGTGGGAGCAGTGGCTGGACGTTTTGAATTTCGGAGCTGGGCTGTGGCTGTGCCGAGAAGGAACGTCCCCACTGTGCTGTGGCTAGGAAGCTCAGAGCGCCAGTGCTTGTGGGGCTGTGGAAGGGCTGCCTAGGGCAGGTGATGGCCAGCAAGAGCTTTCAGTGCTAGCCCCTTTGGTGTGGGAGCAGTGGCTGGACGTTTTGAATTTCGGAGCTGGGCTGTGGCTGTGCCGAGAAGGAACGTCCCCACTGTGCTGTGGCTAGGAAGCTCAGAGCGCCAGTGCTTGTGGGGCTGTGGAAGGGCTGCCTAGGGCAGGTGATGGCCAGCAAGAGCTTTCAGTGCTAGCCCCTTTGGTGTGGGAGCAGTGGCTGGACGTTTTGAATTTCGGAGCTGGGCTGTGGCTGTGCCGAGAAGGAACGTCCCCACTGTGCTGTGGCTAGGAAGCTCAGAGCGCCAGTGCTTGTGGGGCTGTGGAAGGGCTGCCTAGGGCAGGTGATGGCCAGCAAGAGCTTTCAGTGCTAGCCCCTTTGGTGTGGGAGCAGTGGCTGGACGTTTTGAATTTCGGAGCTGGGCTGTGGCTGTGCCGAGAAGGAACGTCCCCACTGTGCTGTGGCTAGGAAGCTCAGAGCGCCAGTGCTTGTGGGGCTGTGGAAGGGCTGCCTAGGGCAGGTGATGGCCAGCAAGAGCTTTCAGTGCTAGCCCCTTTGGTGTGGGAGCAGTGGCTGGACGTTTTGAATTTCGGAGCTGGGCTGTGGCTGTGCCGAGAAGGAACGTCCCCACTGTGCTGTGGCTAGGAAGCTCAGAGCGCCAGTGCTTGTGGGGCTGTGGAAGGGCTGCCTAGGGCAGGTGATGGCCAGCAAGAGCTTTCAGTGCTAGCCCCTTTGGTGTGGGAGCAGTGGCTGGACGTTTTGAATTTCGGAGCTGGGCTGTGGCTGTGCCGAGAAGGAACGTCCCCACTGTGCTGTGGCTAGGAAGCTCAGAGCGCCAGTGCTTGTGGGGCTGTGGAAGGGCTGCCTAGGGCAGGTGATGGCCAGCAAGAGCTTTCAGTGCTAGCCCCTTTGGTGTGGGAGCAGTGGCTGGACGTTTTGAATTTCGGAGCTGGGCTGTGGCTGTGCCGAGAAGGAACGTCCCCACTGTGCTGTGGCTAGGAAGCTCAGAGCGCCAGTGCTTGTGGGGCTGTGGAATTCGGAGCTGGCTGTGGCTGTGCCGGGAGAAGGAACGTCCCCACTGTGCTGTGGCTAGGAAGCTCAGAGCGCCAGTGCTTGTGGGGCTGTGGAAGGGCTGCCTAGGGCAGGTGATGGCCAGCAAGAGCTTTCAGTGCTAGCCCCTTTGGTGTGGGAGCAGTGGCTGGACGTTTTGAATTTCGGAGCTGGGCTGTGGCTGTGCTGAGAAGGAACGTCCCCACTGTGCTGTGGCTAGGAAGCTCAGAGGGCCAGTGCTTGTGGGGCTGTGGAAGGGCTGCCTAGGGCAGGTGATGGCCAGCAAGAGCTTTCAGTGCTAGCCCCTTTGGTGTGGGAGCAGTGGCTGGACGTTTTGAAATTCGGAGCTGGGCTGCTGTGCTCTAGAGGAGAAGGAACGTCCCCACTGTGCTGTGGCTAGGAAGCTCAGAGCGCCAGTGCTTGTGGGGCTGTGGAAGGGCTGCCTAGGGCAGGTGATGGCCAGCAAGAGCTTTCAGTGCTAGCCCCTTTGGTGTGGGAGCAGTGGCTGGACGTTTTGAATTTCGGAGCTGGGCTGTGGCTGTGCTGAGAAGGAACGTCCCCACTGTGCTGTGGCTAGGAAGCTCAGAGGGCCAGTGCTTGTGGGGCTGTGGAAGGGCTGCCTAGGGCAGGTGATGGCCAGCAAGAGCTTTCAGTGCTAGCCCCTTTGGTGTGGGAGCAGTGGCTGGACGTTTTGAATTTCGGAGCTGGGCTGTGGCTGTGCCGAGAAGGAACGTCCCCACTGTGCTGTGGCTAGGAAGCTCAGAGCGCCAGTGCTTGTGGGGCTGTGGAAGGGCTGCCTAGGGCAGGTGATGGCCAGCAAGAGCTTTCAGTGCTAGCCCCTTTGGTGTGGGAGCAGTGGCTGGACGTTTTGAATTTCGGAGCTGGGCTGTGGCTGTGCCGAGAAGGAACGTCCCCACTGTGCTGTGGCTAGGAAGCTCAGAGCGCCAGTGCTTGTGGGGCTGTGGAAGGGCTGCCTAGGGCAGGTGATGGCCAGCAAGAGCTTTCAGTGCTAGCCCCTTTGGTGTGGGAGCAGTGGCTGGACGTTTCGAATTTCGGAGCTGGGCTGTGGCTGTGCCGAGAAGGAACGTCCCCACTGTGCTGTGGCTAGGAAGCTCAGAGCGCCAGTGCTTGTGGGGCTGTGGAAGGGCTGCCTAGGGCAGGTGATGGCCAGCAAGAGCTTTCAGTGCTAGCCCCTTTGGTGTGGGAGCAGTGGCTGGACGTTTTGAATTTCGGAGCTGGGCTGTGGCTGTGCCGAGAAGGAACGTCCCCACTGTGCTGTGGCTAGGAAGCTCAGAGCGCCAGTGCTTGTGGGGCTGTGGAAGGGCTGCCTAGGGCAGGTGATGGCCAGCAAGAGCTTTCAGTGCTAGCCCCTTTGGTGTGGGAGCAGTGGCTGGACGTTTTGAATTTCGGAGCTGGGCTGTGGCTGTGCCGAGAAGGAACGTCCCCACTGTGCTGTGGCTAGGAAGCTCAGAGCGCCAGTGCTTGTGGGGCTGTGGAAGGGCTGCCTAGGGCAGGTGATGGCCAGCAAGAGCTTTCAGTGCTAGCCCCTTTGGTGTGGGAGCAGTGGCTGGACGTTTCGAATTTCGGAGCTGGGCTGTGGCTGTGCCGAGAAGGAACGTCCCCACTGTGCTGTGGCTAGGAAGCTCAGAGCGCCAGTGCTTGTGGGGCTGTGGAAGGGCTGCCTAGGGCAGGTGATGGCCAGCAAGAGCTTTCAGTGCTAGCCCCTTTGGTGTGGGAGCAGTGGCTGGACGTTTTGAATTTCGGAGCTGGGCTGTGGCTGTGCCGAGAAGGAACGTCCCCACTGTGCTGTGGCTAGGAAGCTCAGAGCGCCAGTGCTTGTGGGGCTGTGGAAGGGCTGCCTAGGGCAGGTGATGGCCAGCAAGAGCTTTCAGTGCTAGCCCCTTTGGTGTGGGAGCAGTGGCTGGACGTTTTGAATTTCGGAGCTGGGCTCTGGCTGTGGTGAGAAGGAACGTCCCCACTGTGCTGTGGCTAGGAAGCTCAGAGCGCCAGTGCTTGTGGGGCTGTGGAAGGGCTGCCTAGGGAAGGTGATGGCCAGCAAGAGCTTTCAGTGCTAGCCCCTTTGGTGTGGGAGCAGTGGCTGGACGTTTTGAATTTCGGAGCTGGGCTGTGGCTGTGCTGAGAAGGAACGTCCCCACTGTGCTGTGGCTAGGAAGCTCAGAGCGCCAGTGCTTGTGGGGCTGTGGAAGGGCTGCCTAGGGCAGGTGATGGCCAGCAAGAGCTTTCAGTGCTAGCCCCTTTGGTGTGGGAGCAGTGGCTGGACGTTTTGAATTTCGGAGCTGGGCTGTGGCTGTGCTGAGAAGGAACGTCCCCACTGTGCTGTGGCTAGGAAGCTCAGAGCGCCAGTGCTTGTGGGGCTGTGGAAGGGCTGCCTAGGGCAGGTGATGGCCAGCAAGAGCTTTCAGTGCTAGCCCCTTTGGTGTGGGAGCAGTGGCTGGACGTTTTGAATTTCGGAGCTGGGCTGTGGCTGTGCCGAGAAGGAACGTCCCCACTGTGCTGTGGCTAGGAAGCTCAGAGCGCCAGTGCTTGTGGGGCTGTGGAAGGGCTGCCTAGGGCAGGTGATGGCCAGCAAGAGCTTTCAGTGCTAGCCCCTTTGGTGTGGGAGCAGTGGCTGGACGTTTTGAATTTCGGAGCTGGGCTGTGGCTGTGCCGAGAAGGAACGTCCCCACTGTGCTGTGGCTAGGAAGCTCAGAGGGCCAGTGCTTGTGGGGCTGTGGAAGGGCTGCCTAGGGCAGGTGATGGCCAGCAAGAGCTTTCAGTGCTAGCCCCTTTGGTGTGGGAGCAGTGGCTGGACGTTTTGAATTTCGGAGCTGGGCTCTGGCTGTGGTGAGAAGAAACGTCCCCACTGTGCTGTGGCTAGGAAGCTCAGAGCGCCAGTGCTTGTGGGGCTGTGGAAGGGCTGCCTAGGGCAGGTGATGGCCAGCAAGAGCTTTCAGTGCTAGCCCCTTTGGTGTGGGAGCAGTGGCTGGACGTTTTGAATTTCGGAGCCTGTGGCTGTGCCGAGAAAGGAACGTCCCCCACTGTGCTGTGGCTAGGAAGCTCAACCCGAGGCAGCCCAGTGCTTGTGGCTGTGGAAGGGCTGCCTAGGCAGGTGATGGCCAGCAAGAGCTTTCAGTGCTAGCCCCTTTGGTGTGGGAGCAGTGGCTGGACGTTTCGAATTTCGGAGCTGGGCTGTGGCTGTGCCGAGAAGGAACGTCCCCACTGTGCTGTGGCTAGGAAGCTCAGAGGGCCAGTGCTTGTGGGGCTGTGGAAGGGCTGCCTAGGGCAGGTGATGGCCAGCAAGAGCTTTCAGTGCTAGCCCCTTTGGTGTGGGAGCAGTGGCTGGACGTTTGAATTTCGGAGCTGGGCTGTGGCTGTGCCGAGAAGGAACGTCCCCACTGTGCTGTGGCTAGGAAGCTCAGAGCGCCAGTGCTTGTGGGGCTGTGGAAGGGCTGCCTAGGGCAGGTGATGGCCAGCAAGAGCTTTCAGTGCTAGCCCCTTTGGTGTGGGAGCAGTGGCTGGACGTTTTGAATTTCGGAGCTGGGCTGTGGCTGTGCCGAGAAGGAACGTCCCACTGTGCTGTGGCTAGGAAGCTCAGAGCGCCAGTGCTTGTGGGGCTGTGGAAGTGCTGCCTAGGGAAGGTGATGGCCAGCAAGAGCTTTCAGTGCTAGCCCCTTTGGTGTGGGAGCAGTGGCTGGACGTTTTGAATTTCGGAGCTGGGCTGTGGCTGTGCCGAGAAGGAACGTCCCCACTGTGCTGTGGCTAGGAAGCTTAGAGCGCCAGTGCTTGTGGGGCTGTGGAAGGGCTCCCTAGGGCAGGTGATGGCCAGCAAGAGCTTTCAGTGCTAGCCCCTTTGGTGTGGGAGCAGTGGCTGGACGTTTTCCGATTTCGGAGCTGGCTGTGGCTGTGCTGAGAAGGAACGTCCCCACTGTGCTGTGGCTAGGAAGCTCAGAGCGCCAGTGCTTGTGGGGCTGTGGAAGGGCTGCCTAGGGCAGGTGATGGCCAGCAAGAGCTTTCAGTGCTAGCCCCTTGGTGTGGGAGCAGTGGCTGGACGTTTCGAATTTCGGAGCTGGGCTGTGGCTGTGCCTGAGGAAGGAACGTCCCCACTGTGCTGTGGCTAGGAAGCTCAGAGCGCCAGTGCTTGTGGGGCTGTGGAAGGGCTGCCTAGGGCAGGTGATGGCCAGCAAGAGCTTTCAGTGCTAGCCCCTTTGGTGTGGGAGCAGTGGCTGGACGTTTTGAATTTCGGAGCTGGGCTGTGGCTGTGCTGAGAAGGAACGTCCCCACTGTGCTGTGGCTAGGAAGCTCAGAGCGCCAGTGCTTGTGGGGCTGTGGAAGGGCTGCCTAGGGCAGGTGATGGCCAGCAAGAGCTTTCAGTGCTAGCCCCTTTGGTGTGGGAGCAGTGGCTGGACGTTTTGAATTTCGGAGCTGGGCTGTGGCTGTGCCGAGAAGGAACGTCCCACTGTGCTGTGGCTAGGAAGCTCAGAGCGCCAGTGCTTGTGGGGCTGTGGAAGGGCTGCCTAGGGCAGGTGATGGCCAGCAAGAGCTTTCAGTGCTAGCCCCTTTGGTGTGGGAGCAGTGGCTGGACGTTTCGAATTTCGGAGCTGGGCTGTGGCTGTGCCGAGAAGGAACGTCCCCACTGTGCTGTGGCTAGGAAGCTCAGAGCGCCAGTGCTTGTGGGGCTGTGGAAGGGCTGCCTAGGGCAGGTGATGGCCAGCAAGAGCTTTCAGTGCTAGCCCCTTTGGTGTGGGAGCAGTGGCTGGACGTTTTGAATTTCGGAGCTGGGCTGTGGCTGTGCCGAGAAGGAACGTCCCCACTGTGCTGTGGCTAGGAAGCTCAGAGCGCCAGTGCTTGTGGGGCTGTGGAAGGGCTGCCTAGGGCAGGTGATGGCCAGCAAGAGCTTTCAGTGCTAGCCCCTTTGGTGTGGGAGCAGTGGCTGGACGTTTTGAATTTCGGAGCTGGGCTGTGGCTGTGCCGAGAAGGAACGTCCCCACTGTGCTGTGGCTAGGAAGCTCAGAGCGCCAGTGCTTGTGGGGCTGTGGAAGGGCTGCCTAGGGCAGGTGATGGCCAGCAAGAGCTTTCCGTGCTAGCCCCTTTGGTGTGGGAGCAGTGGCTGGACGTTTCGAATTTCGGAGCTGGGCTGTGGCTGTGCTGAGAAGGAACGTCCCCACTGTGCTGTGGCTAGGAAGCTCAGAGCGCCAGTGCTTGTGGGGCTGTGGAAGGGCTGCCTAGGGCAGGTGATGGCCAGCAAGAGCTTTCAGTGCTAGCCCCTTTGGTGTGGGAGCAGTGGCTGGACGTTTTGAATTTCGGAGCTGGGCTGTGGCTGTGCCGAGAAGGAACGTCCCCACTGTGCTGTGGCTAGGAAGCTCAGAGTGCCAGTGCTTGTGGGGCTGTGGAAGGGCTGCCTAGGGCAGGTGATGGCCAGCAAGATCTTTCAGTGGTAGCCCCTTTGGTGTGGGAGCAGTGGCTGGACGTTTTGAATTTCGGAGCTGGGCTGTGGCTGTGCTGAGAAGGAACGTCCCCACTGTGCTGTGGCTAGGAAGCTCAGAGCGCCAGTGCTTGTGGGGCTGTGGAAGGGCTGCCTAGGGCAGGTGATGGCCAGCAAGAGCTTTCAGTGCTAGCCCCTTTGGTGTGGGAGCAGTGGCTGGACGTTTTGAATTTCGGAGCTGGGCTGTGGCTGTGCCGAGAAGGAACGTCCCCACTGTGCTGTGGCTAGGAAGCTCAGAGCGCCAGTGCTTGTGGGGCTGTGGAAGGGCTGCCTAGGGAAGGTGATGGCCAGCAAGAGCTTTCAGTGCTAGCCCCTTTGGTGTGGGAGCAGTGGCTGGACGTTTTGAATTTCGGAGCTGGGCTGTGGCTGTGCCGAGAAGGAACGTCCCCACTGTGCTGTGGCTAGGAAGCTCAGAGCGCCAGTGCTTGTGGGGCTGTGGAAGGGCTGCCTAGGGCAGGTGATGGCCAGCAAGAGCTTTCAGTGCTAGCCCCTTTGGTGTGGGAGCAGTGGCTGGACGTTTTGAATTTCTGAGCTGGGCTGTGGCTGTGCCGAGAAGGAACGTCCCCACTGTGCTGTGGCTAGGAAGCTCAGAGCGCCAGTGCTTGTGGGGCTGTGGAAGGGCTGCCTAGGGAAGGTGATGGCCAGCAAGAGCTTTCAGTGCTAGCCCCTTTGGTGTGGGAGCAGTGGCTGGACGTTTTGAATTTCGGAGCTGGGCTGTGGCTGTGCCGAGAAGGAACGTCCCCACTGTGCTGTGGCTAGGAAGCTTAGAGCGCCAGTGCTTGTGGGGCTGTGGAAGGGCTGCCTAGGGCAGGTGATGGCCAGCAAGAGCTTTCAGTGCTAGCCCCTTTGGTGTGGGAGCAGTGGCTGGACGTTTCCGATTTCGGAGCTGGGCTGTGGCTGTGCCGAGAAGGAACGTCCCCACTGTGCTGTGGCTAGGAAGCTCAGAGCGCCAGTGCTTGTGGGGCTGTGGAAGGGCTGCCTAGGGCAGGTGATGGCCAGCAAGAGCTTTCAGTGCTAGCCCCTTTGGTGTGGGAGCAGTGGCTGGACGTTTTGAATTTCGGAGCTGGGCTCTGGCTGTGCCGAGAAGGAACGTCCCCACTGTGCTGTGGCTAGGAAGCTCAGAGCGCCAGTGCTTGTGGGGCTGTGGAAGGGCTGCCTAGGGCAGGTGATGGCCAGCAAGAGCTTTCAGTGCTAGCCCCTTTGGTGTGGGAGCAGTGGCTGGACGTTTCGAATTTCGGAGCTGGGCTGTGGCTGTGCCGAGAAGGAACGTCCCCACTGTGCTGTGGCTAGGAAGCTCAGAGCGCCAGTGCTTGTGGGGCTGTGGAAGGGCTGCCTAGGGAAGGTGATGGCCAGCAAGAGCTTTCAGTGCTAGCCCCTTTGGTGTGGGAGCAGTGGCTGGACGTTTTGAATTTCGGAGCTGGGCTGTGGCTGTGCCGAGAAGGAACGTCCCCACTGTGCTGTGGCTAGGAAGCTCAGAGCGCCAGTGCTTGTGGGGCTGTGGAAGGGCTGCCTAGGGCAGGTGATGGCCAGCAAGAGCTTTCAGTGCTAGCCCCTTTGGTGTGGGAGCAGTGGCTGGACGTTTTGAATTTCGGAGCTGGGCTGTGGCTGTGCCGAGAAGGAACGTCCCCACTGTGCTGTGGCTAGGAAGCTCAGAGCGCCAGTGCTTGTGGGGCTGTGGAAGGGCTGCCTAGGGCAGGTGATGGCCAGCAAGAGCTTTCAGTGGTAGCCCCTTTGGTGTGGGAGCAGTGGCTGGACGTTTTGAATTTCGGAGCTGGGCTGTGGCTGTGCCGAGAAGGAACGTCCCCACTGTGCTGTGGCTAGGAAGCTCAGAGCGCCAGTGCTTGTGGGGCTGTGGAAGGGCTGCCTAGGGCAGGTGATGGCCAGCAAGAGCTTTCAGTGCTAGCCCCTTTGGTGTGGGAGCAGTGGCTGGACGTTTTGAATTTCGGAGCTGGGCTGTGGCTGTGCCGAGAAGGAACGTCCCCACTGTGCTGTGGCTAGGAAGCTCAGAGCGCCAGTGCTTGTGGGGCTGTGGAAGGGCTGCCTAGGGCAGGTGATGGCCAGCAAGAGCTTTCAGTGCTAGCCCCTTTGGTGTGGGAGCAGTGGCTGGACGTTTCCGATTTCGGAGCTGGGCTCTGGCTGTGCCGAGAAGTAACGTCCCCACTGTGCTGTGGCTAGGAAGCTCAGAGCGCCAGTGCTTGTGGGGCTGTGGAAGGGCTGCCTAGGGCAGGTGATGGCCAGCAAGAGCTTTCAGTGCTAGCCCCTTTGGTGTGGGAGCAGTGGCTGGACGTTTCGAATTTCGGAGCTGGGCTGTGGCTGTGCTGAGAAGGAACGTCCCCACTGTGCTGTGGCTAGGAAGCTCAGAGCGCCAGTGCTTGTGGGGCTGTGGAAGGGCTGCCTAGGGAAGGTGATGGCCAGCAAGAGCTTTCAGTGCTAGCCCCTTTGGTGTGGGAGCAGTGGCTGGACGTTTTGAATTTCGGAGCTGGGCTGTGGCTGTGCTGAGAAGGAACGTCCCCACTGTGCTGTGGCTAGGAAGCTCAGAGCGCCAGTGCTTGTGGGGCTGTGGAAGGGCTGCCTAGGGCAGGTGATGGCCAGCAAGAGCTTTCAGTGCTAGCCCCTTTGGTGTGGGAGCAGTGGCTGGACGTTTTGAATTTCGGAGCTGGGCTGTGGCTGTGCTGAGAAGGAACGTCCCCACTGTGCTGTGGCTAGGAAGCTCAGAGCGCCAGTGCTTGTGGGGCTGTGGAAGTGCTGCCTAGGGCAGGTGATGGCCAGCAAGAGCTTTCACTGCTAGCCCCTTTGGTGTGGGAGCAGTGGCTGGACGTTTTGAATTTCGGAGCTGGGCTGTGGCTGTGCCGAGAAGGAACGTCCCCACTGTGCTGTGGCTAGGAAGCTCAGAGCGCCAGTGCTTGTGGGGCTGTGGAAGGGCTGCCTAGGGAAGGTGATGGCCAGCAAGAGCTTTCAGTGCTAGCCCCTTTGGTGTGGGAGCAGTGGCTGGACGTTTTGAATTTCGGAGCTGGGCTGTGGCTGTGCCGAGAAGGAACGTCCCCACTGTGCTGTGGCTAGGAAGCTCAGAGCGCCAGTGCTTGTGGGGCTGTGGAAGGGCTGCCTAGGGCAGGTGATGGCCAGCAAGAGCTTTCAGTGTTAGCCCCTTTGGTGTGGGAGCAGTGGCTGGACGTTTTGAATTTCGGAGCTGGGCTGTGGCTGTGCCGAGAAGGAACGTCCCCACTGTGCTGTGGCTAGGAAGCTCAGAGGGCCAGTGCTTGTGGGGCTGTGGAAGGGCTGCCTAGGGCAGGTGATGGCCAGCAAGAGCTTTCAGTGCTAGCCCCTTTGGTGTGGGAGCAGTGGCTGGACGTTTTGAATTTCGGAGCTGGGCTCTGGCTGTGGTGAGAAGAAACGTCCCCACTGTGCTGTGGCTAGGAAGCTCAGAGCGCCAGTGCTTGTGGGGCTGTGGAAGGGCTGCCTAGGGCAGGTGATGGCCAGCAAGAGCTTTCAGTGCTAGCCCCTTTGGTGTGGGAGCAGTGGCTGGACGTTTTGAATTTCGGAGCTGGGCTGTGGCTGTGCCGAGAAGGAACGTCCCCACTGTGCTGTGGCTAGGAAGCTCAGAGCGCCAGTGCTTGTGGGGCTGTGGAAGGGCTGCCTAGGGCAGGTGATGGCCAGCAAGAGCTTTCAGTGCTAGCCCCTTTGGTGTGGGAGCAGTGGCTGGACGTTTCGAATTTCGGAGCTGGGCTGTGGCTGTGCCGAGAAGGAACGTCCCCACTGTGCTGTGGCTAGGAAGCTCAGAGCGCCAGTGCTTGTGGGGCTGTGGAAGGGCTGCCTAGGGCAGGTGATGGCCAGCAAGAGCTTTCCGTGCTAGCCCCTTTGGTGTGGGAGCAGTGGCTGGACGTTTTGAATTTCGGAGCTGGGCTGTGGCTGTGCCGAGAAGGAACGTCCCCACTGTGCTGTGGCTAGGAAGCTCAGAGCGCCAGTGCTTGTGGGGCTGTGGAAGGGCTGCCTAGGGCAGGTGATGGCCAGCAAGAGCTTTCAGTGCTAGCCCCTTTGGTGTGGGAGCAGTGGCTGGACGTTTCCGATTTCGGAGCTGGGCTCTGGCTGTGCCGAGAAGTAACGTCCCCACTGTGCTGTGGCTAGGAAGCTCAGAGCGCCAGTGCTTGTGGGGCTGTGGAAGGGCTGCCTAGGGCAGGTGATGGCCAGCAAGAGCTTTCAGTGCTAGCCCCTTTGGTGTGGGAGCAGTGGCTGGACGTTTCGAATTTCGGAGCTGGGCTGTGGCTGTGCTGAGAAGGAACGTCCCCACTGTGCTGTGGCTAGGAAGCTCAGAGCGCCAGTGCTTGTGGGGCTGTGGAAGGGCTGCCTAGGGAAGGTGATGGCCAGCAAGAGCTTTCAGTGCTAGCCCCTTTGGTGTGGGAGCAGTGGCTGGACGTTTTGAATTTCGGAGCTGGGCTGTGGCTGTGCTGAGAAGGAACGTCCCCACTGTGCTGTGGCTAGGAAGCTCAGAGCGCCAGTGCTTGTGGGGCTGTGGAAGGGCTGCCTAGGGCAGGTGATGGCCAGCAAGAGCTTTCAGTGCTAGCCCCTTTGGTGTGGGAGCAGTGGCTGGACGTTTTGAATTTCGGAGCTGGGCTGTGGCTGTGCTGAGAAGGAACGTCCCCACTGTGCTGTGGCTAGGAAGCTCAGAGCGCCAGTGCTTGTGGGGCTGTGGAAGTGCTGCCTAGGGCAGGTGATGGCCAGCAAGAGCTTTCACTGCTAGCCCCTTTGGTGTGGGAGCAGTGGCTGGACGTTTTGAATTTCGGAGCTGGGCTGTGGCTGTGCCGAGAAGGAACGTCCCCACTGTGCTGTGGCTAGGAAGCTCAGAGCGCCAGTGCTTGTGGGGCTGTGGAAGGGCTGCCTAGGGAAGGTGATGGCCAGCAAGAGCTTTCAGTGCTAGCCCCTTTGGTGTGGGAGCAGTGGCTGGACGTTTTGAATTTCGGAGCTGGGCTGTGGCTGTGCCGAGAAGGAACGTCCCCACTGTGCTGTGGCTAGGAAGCTCAGAGCGCCAGTGCTTGTGGGGCTGTGGAAGGGCTGCCTAGGGCAGGTGATGGCCAGCAAGAGCTTTCAGTGCTAGCCCCTTTGGTGTGGGAGCAGTGGCTGGACGTTTTGAATTTCGGAGCTGGGCTGTGGCTGTGCTGAGAAGGAACGTCCCCACTGTGCTGTGGCTAGGAAGCTCAGAGCGCCAGTGCTTGTGGGGCTGTGGAAGTGCTGCCTAGGGCAGGTGATGGCCAGCAAGAGCTTTCACTGCTAGCCCCTTTGGTGTGGGAGCAGTGGCTGGACGTTTTGAATTTCGGAGCTGGGCTGTGGCTGTGCCGAGAAGGAACGTCCCCACTGTGCTGTGGCTAGGAAGCTCAGAGCGCCAGTGCTTGTGGGGCTGTGGAAGGGCTGCCTAGGGAAGGTGATGGCCAGCAAGAGCTTTCAGTGCTAGCCCCTTTGGTGTGGGAGCAGTGGCTGGACGTTTTGAATTTCGGAGCTGGGCTGTGGCTGTGCCGAGAAGGAACGTCCCCACTGTGCTGTGGCTAGGAAGCTCAGAGGGCCAGTGCTTGTGGGGCTGTGGAAGGGCTGCCTAGGGCAGGTGATGGCCAGCAAGAGCTTTCAGTGCTAGCCCCTTTGGTGTGGGAGCAGTGGCTGGACGTTTTGAATTTCGGAGCTGGGCTCTGGCTGTGGTGAGAAGAAACGTCCCCACTGTGCTGTGGCTAGGAAGCTCAGAGCGCCAGTGCTTGTGGGGCTGTGGAAGGGCTGCCTAGGGCAGGTGATGGCCAGCAAGAGCTTTCAGTGCTAGCCCCTTTGGTGTGGGAGCAGTGGCTGGACGTTTTGAATTTCGGAGCTGGGCTCTGGCTGTGCCGAGAAGGAACGTCCCCACTGTGCTGTGGCTAGGAAGCTCAGAGCGCCAGTGCTTGTGGGGCTGTGGAAGTGCTGCCTAGGGCAGGTGATGGCCAGCAAGAGCTTTCAGTGCTAGCCCCTTTGGTGTGGGAGCAGTGGCTGGACGTTTTGAATTTCGGAGCTGGGCTCTGGCTGTGGTGAGAAGAAACGTCCCCACTGTGCTGTGGCTAGGAAGCTCAGAGCGCCAGTGCTTGTGGGGCTGTGGAAGGGCTGCCTAGGGCAGGTGATGGCCAGCAAGAGCTTTCAGTGCTAGCCCCTTTGGTGTGGGAGCAGTGGCTGGACGTTTTGAATTTCGGAGCTGGGCTCTGGCTGTGCCGAGAAGGAACGTCCCCACTGTGCTGTGGCTAGGAAGCTCAGAGCGCCAGTGCTTGTGGGGCTGTGGAAGTGCTGCCTAGGGCAGGTGATGGCCAGCAAGAGCTTTCAGTGCTAGCCCCTTTGGTGTGGGAGCAGTGGCTGGACGTTTTGAATTTCGGAGCTGGGCTGTGGCTGTGCCGAGAAGGAACGTCCCCACTGTGCTGTGGCTAGGAAGCTCAGAGCGCCAGTGCTTGTGGGGCTGTGGAAGGGCTGCCTAGGGCAGGTGATGGCCAGCAAGAGCTTTCAGTGCTAGCCCCTTTGGTGTGGGAGCAGTGGCTGGACGTTTCGAATTTCGGAGCTGGGCTGTGGCTGTGCCGAGAAGGAACGTCCCCACTGTGCTGTGGCTAGGAAGCTCAGAGCGCCAGTGCTTGTGGGGCTGTGGAAGGGCTGCCTAGGGCAGGTGATGGCCAGCAAGAGCTTTCCGTGCTAGCCCCTTTGGTGTGGGAGCAGTGGCTGGACGTTTTGAATTTCGGAGCTGGGCTGTGGCTGTGCCGAGAAGGAACGTCCCCACTGTGCTGTGGCTAGGAAGCTCAGAGCGCCAGTGCTTGTGGGGCTGTGGAAGGGCTGCCTAGGGCAGGTGATGGCCAGCAAGAGCTTTCAGTGCTAGCCCCTTTGGTGTGGGAGCAGTGGCTGGACGTTTCCGATTTCGGAGCTGGGCTCTGGCTGTGCCGAGAAGTAACGTCCCCACTGTGCTGTGGCTAGGAAGCTCAGAGCGCCAGTGCTTGTGGGGCTGTGGAAGGGCTGCCTAGGGCAGGTGATGGCCAGCAAGAGCTTTCAGTGCTAGCCCCTTTGGTGTGGGAGCAGTGGCTGGACGTTTCGAATTTCGGAGCTGGGCTGTGGCTGTGCTGAGAAGGAACGTCCCCACTGTGCTGTGGCTAGGAAGCTCAGAGCGCCAGTGCTTGTGGGGCTGTGGAAGGGCTGCCTAGGGAAGGTGATGGCCAGCAAGAGCTTTCAGTGCTAGCCCCTTTGGTGTGGGAGCAGTGGCTGGACGTTTTGAATTTCGGAGCTGGGCTGTGGCTGTGCTGAGAAGGAACGTCCCCACTGTGCTGTGGCTAGGAAGCTCAGAGCGCCAGTGCTTGTGGGGCTGTGGAAGGGCTGCCTAGGGCAGGTGATGGCCAGCAAGAGCTTTCAGTGCTAGCCCCTTTGGTGTGGGAGCAGTGGCTGGACGTTTTGAATTTCGGAGCTGGGCTGTGGCTGTGCTGAGAAGGAACGTCCCCACTGTGCTGTGGCTAGGAAGCTCAGAGCGCCAGTGCTTGTGGGGCTGTGGAAGTGCTGCCTAGGGCAGGTGATGGCCAGCAAGAGCTTTCACTGCTAGCCCCTTTGGTGTGGGAGCAGTGGCTGGACGTTTTGAATTTCGGAGCTGGGCTGTGGCTGTGCCGAGAAGGAACGTCCCCACTGTGCTGTGGCTAGGAAGCTCAGAGCGCCAGTGCTTGTGGGGCTGTGGAAGGGCTGCCTAGGGAAGGTGATGGCCAGCAAGAGCTTTCAGTGCTAGCCCCTTTGGTGTGGGAGCAGTGGCTGGACGTTTTGAATTTCGGAGCTGGGCTGTGGCTGTGCCGAGAAGGAACGTCCCCACTGTGCTGTGGCTAGGAAGCTCAGAGCGCCAGTGCTTGTGGGGCTGTGGAAGGGCTGCCTAGGGCAGGTGATGGCCAGCAAGAGCTTTCAGTGTTAGCCCCTTTGGTGTGGGAGCAGTGGCTGGACGTTTTGAATTTCGGAGCTGGGCTGTGGCTGTGCCGAGAAGGAACGTCCCCACTGTGCTGTGGCTAGGAAGCTCAGAGGGCCAGTGCTTGTGGGGCTGTGGAAGGGCTGCCTAGGGCAGGTGATGGCCAGCAAGAGCTTTCAGTGCTAGCCCCTTTGGTGTGGGAGCAGTGGCTGGACGTTTTGAATTTCGGAGCTGGGCTCTGGCTGTGGTGAGAAGAAACGTCCCCACTGTGCTGTGGCTAGGAAGCTCAGAGCGCCAGTGCTTGTGGGGCTGTGGAAGGGCTGCCTAGGGCAGGTGATGGCCAGCAAGAGCTTTCAGTGCTAGCCCCTTTGGTGTGGGAGCAGTGGCTGGACGTTTTGAATTTCGGAGCTGGGCTCTGGCTGTGCCGAGAAGGAACGTCCCCACTGTGCTGTGGCTAGGAAGCTCAGAGCGCCAGTGCTTGTGGGGCTGTGGAAGTGCTGCCTAGGGCAGGTGATGGCCAGCAAGAGCTTTCAGTGCTAGCCCCTTTGGTGTGGGAGCAGTGGCTGGACGTTTTGAATTTCGGAGCTGGGCTGTGGCTGTGCCGAGAAGGAACGTCCCCACTGTGCTGTGGCTAGGAAGCTCAGAGCGCCAGTGCTTGTGGGGCTGTGGAAGGGCTGCCTAGGGCAGGTGATGGCCAGCAAGAGCTTTCAGTGCTAGCCCCTTTGGTGTGGGAGCAGTGGCTGGACGTTTCGAATTTCGGAGCTGGGCTGTGGCTGTGCCGAGAAGGAACGTCCCCACTGTGCTGTGGCTAGGAAGCTCAGAGCGCCAGTGCTTGTGGGGCTGTGGAAGGGCTGCCTAGGGCAGGTGATGGCCAGCAAGAGCTTTCAGTGCTAGCCCCTTTGGTGTGGGAGCAGTGGCTGGACGTTTCGAATTTCGAGCTGGGCTGTGGCTGTGCCGAGAAGGAACGTCCCCACTGTGCTGTGGCTAGGAAGCTCAGAGCGCCAGTGCTTGTGGGGCTGTGGAAGGGCTGCCTAGGGAAGGTGATGGCCAGCAAGAGCTTTCAGTGCTAGCCCCTTTGGTGTGGGAGCAGTGGCTGGACGTTTTGAATTTCGGAGCTGGGCTGTGGCTGTGCCGAGAAGGAACGTCCCCACTGTGCTGTGGCTAGGAAGCTCAGAGCGCCAGTGCTTGTGGGGCTGTGGAAGGGCTGCCTAGGGCAGGTGATGGCCAGCAAGAGCTTTCAGTGGTAGCCCCTTTGGTGTGGGAGCAGTGGCTGGACGTTTTGAATTTCGGAGCTGGGCTGTGGCTGTGCCGAGAAGGAACGTCCCCACTGTGCTGTGGCTAGGAAGCTCAGAGCGCCAGTGCTTGTGGGGCTGTGGAAGGGCTGCCTAGGGCAGGTGATGGCCAGCAAGAGCTTTCAGTGCTAGCCCCTTTGGTGTGGGAGCAGTGGCTGGACGTTTTGAATTTCGGAGCTGGGCTGTGGCTGTGCCGAGAAGGAACGTCCCCACTGTGCTGTGGCTAGGAAGCTCAGAGCGCCAGTGCTTGTGGGGCTGTGGAAGGGCTGCCTAGGGAAGGTGATGGCCAGCAAGAGCTTTCAGTGCTAGCCCCTTTGGTGTGGGAGCAGTGGCTGGACGTTTTGAATTTCGGAGCTGGGCTGTGGCTGTGCCGAGAAGGAACGTCCCCACTGTGCTGTGGCTAGGAAGCTCAGAGCGCCAGTGCTTGTGGGGCTGTGGAAGGGCTGCCTAGGGCAGGTGATGGCCAGCAAGAGCTTTCAGTGCTAGCCCCTTTGGTGTGGGAGCAGTGGCTGGACGTTCGAATTTCGGAGCTGGGCTGTGGCTGTGCTGAGAAGGAACGTCCCCACTGTGCTGTGGCTAGGAAGCTCAGAGCGCCAGTGCTTGTGGGGCTGTGGAAGTGCTGCCTAGGGCAGGTGATGGCCAGCAAGAGCTTTCAGTGCTAGCCCCTTTGGTGTGGGAGCAGTGGCTGGACGTTTTGAATTTCGGAGCTGGGCTGTGGCTGTGCTGAGAAGGAACGTCCCCACTGTGCTGTGGCTAGGAAGCTCAGAGCGCCAGTGCTTGTGGGGCTGTGGAAGTGCTGCCTAGGGCAGGTGATGGCCAGCAAGAGCTTTCACTGCTAGCCCCTTTGGTGTGGGAGCAGTGGCTGGACGTTTTGAATTTCGGAGCTGGGCTGTGGCTGTGCCGAGAAGGAACGTCCCCACTGTGCTGTGGCTAGGAAGCTCAGAGCGCCAGTGCTTGTGGGGCTGTGGAAGGGCTGCCTAGGGAAGGTGATGGCCAGCAAGAGCTTTCAGTGCTAGCCCCTTTGGTGTGGGAGCAGTGGCTGGACGTTTTGAATTTCGGAGCTGGGTGTGGCTGTGCCGAGAAGGAACGTCCCCACTGTGCTGTGGCTAGGAAGCTCAGAGCGCCCAGTGCTTGTGGGGCTGTGGAAGGGCTGCCTAGGGCAGGTGATGGCCAGCAAGAGCTTTCAGTGCTAGCCCCCTTTGGTGTGGGAGCAGTGGCTGGACGTTTTGAATTTCGGAGCTGGGCTGTGGCTGTGCCGAGAAGGAACGTCCCCACTGTGCTGTGGCTAGGAAGCTCAGAGGGCCAGTGCTTGTGGGGCTGTGGAAGGGCTGCCTAGGGCAGGTGATGGCCAGCAAGAGCTTTCAGTGCTAGCCCCTTTGGTGTGGGAGCAGTGGCTGGACGTTTTGAATTTCAGAGCTGGGCTCTGGCTGTGGTGAGAAGAAACGTCCCCACTGTGCTGTGGCTAGGAAGCTCAGAGCGCCAGTGCTTGTGGGGCTGTGGAAGGGCTGCCTAGGGCAGGTGATGGCCAGCAAGAGCTTTCAGTGCTAGCCCCTTTGGTGTGGGAGCAGTGGCTGGACGTTTTGAATTTCGGAGCTGGGCTGTGGCTGTGCCGAGAAGGAACGTCCCCACTGTGCTGTGGCTAGGAAGCTCAGAGCGCCAGTGCTTGTGGGGCTGTGGAAGGGCTGCCTAGGGCAGGTGATGGCCAGCAAGAGCTTTCAGTGCTAGCCCCTTTGGTGTGGGAGCAGTGGCTGGACGTGTTTGAATTTCGGAGCTGGGCTGTGGCTGTGCCGAGAAGGAACGTCCCCACTGTGCTGTGGCTAGGAAGCTCAGAGGGCCAGTGCTTGTGGGGCTGTGGAAGTGCTGCCTAGGGCAGGTGATGGCCAGCAAGAGCTTTCAGTGCTAGCCCCTTTGGTGTGGGAGCAGTGGCTGGACGTTTTGAATTTCGGAGCTGGGCTGTGGCTGTGCCGAGAAGGAACGTCCCCACTGTGCTGTGGATAGGAAGCTTAGAGCGCCAGTGCTTGTGGGGCTGTGGAAGGGCTGCCTAGGGCAGGTGATGGCCAGCAAGAGCTTTCAGTGCTAGCCCCTTTGGTGTGGGAGCAGTGGCTGGACGTTTCCGATTTCGGAGCTGGGCTGTGGCTGTGCCGAGAAGGAACGTCCCCACTGTGCTGTGGCTAGGAAGCTCAGAGCGCCAGTGCTTGTGGGGCTGTGGAAGGGCTGCCTAGGGCAGGTGATGGCCAGCAAGAGCTTTCAGTGCTAGCCCCTTTGGTGTGGGAGCAGTGGCTGGACGTTTCGAATTTCGGAGCTGGGCTGTGGCTGTGCCGAGAAGGAACGTCCCCACTGTGCTGTGGCTAGGAAGCTCAGAGCGCCAGTGCTTGTGGGGCTGTGGAAGGGCTGCCTAGGGAAGGTGATGGCCAGCAAGGGCTTTCAGTGCTAGCCCTTTTGGTGTGGGGAGCAGTGGCTGGACGTTTTGAATTTCGGAGCTGGGCTGTGGCTGTGCTGAGAAGGAACGTCCCCACTGTGCTGTGGCTAGGAAGCTCAGAGGGCCAGTGCTTGTGGGGCTGTGGAAGGGCTGCCTAGGGCAGGTGATGGCCAGCAAGAGCTTTCAGTGCTAGCCCCTTTGGTGTGGGAGCAGTGGCTGGACGTTTTGAATTTCGGAGCTGGGCTGTGGCTGTGCCGAGAAGGAACGTCCCCACTGTGCTGTGGCTAGGAAGCTCAGAGTGCCAGTGCTTGTGGGGCTGTGGAAGGGCTGCCTAGGGCAGGTGATGGCCAGCAAGAGCTTTCAGTGGTAGCCCCTTTGGTGTGGGAGCAGTGGCTGGACGTTTTGAATTTCGGAGCTGGGCTGTGGCTGTGCCGAGAAGGAACGTCCCCACTGTGCTGTGGCTAGGAAGCTCAGAGCGCCAGTGCTTGTGGGGCTGTGGAAGGGCTGCCTAGGGAAGGTGATGGCCAGCAAGAGCTTTCAGTGCTAGCCCCTTTGGTGTGGGAGCAGTGGCTGGACGTTTTGAATTTCGGAGCTGGGCTGTGGCTGTGCTGAGAAGGAACGTCCCCACTGTGCTGTGGCTAGGAAGCTCAGAGCGCCAGTGCTTGTGGGGCTGTGGAAGGGCTGCCTAGGGCAGGTGATGGCCAGCAAGAGCTTTCAGTGCTAGCCCCTTTGGTGTGGGAGCAGTGGCTGGACGTTTTGAATTTCGGAGCTGGGCTGTGGCTGTGCCGAGAAGGAACGTCCCCACTGTGCTGTGGCTAGGAAGCTCAGAGCGCCAGTGCTTGTGGGGCTGTGGAAGGGCTGCCTAGGGCAGGTGATGGCCAGCAAGAGCTTTCAGTGCTAGCCCCTTTGGTGTGGGAGCAGTGGCTGGACGTTTTGAATTTCGGAGCTGGGCTGTGGCTGTGCCGAGAAGGAACGTCCCCACTGTGCTGTGGCTAGGAAGCTCAGAGCGCCAGTGCTTGTGGGGCTGTGGAAGGGCTGCCTAGGGCAGGTGATGGCCAGCAAGAGCTTTCAGTGCTAGCCCCTTTGGTGTGGGAGCAGTGGCTGGACGTTTTGAATTTCGGAGCTGTGCTGTGGCTGTGCTGAGAAGGAACGTCCCCACTGTGCTGTGGCTAGGAAGCTCAGAGCGCCAGTGCTTGTGGGGCTGTGGAAGGGCTGCCTAGGGCAGGTGATGGCCAGCAAGAGCTTTCAGTGCTAGCCCCTTTGGTGTGGGAGCAGTGGCTGGACGTTTTGAATTTCGGAGCTGGGCTGTGGCTGTGCCGAGAAGGAACGTCCCCACTGTGCTGTGGCTAGGAAGCTCAGAGCGCCAGTGCTTGTGGGGCTGTGGAAGTGCTGCCTAGGGCAGGTGATGGCCAGCAAGAGCTTTCAGTGCTAGCCCCTTTGGTGTGGGAGCAGTGGCTGGACGTTTCGAATTTCGGAGCTGGGCTGTGGCTGTGCTGAGAAGGAACGTCCCCACTGTGCTGTGGCTAGGAAGCTCAGAGCGCCAGTGCTTGTGGGGCTGTGGAAGGGCTGCCTAGGGAAGGTGATGGCCAGCAAGAGCTTTCAGTGCTAGCCCCTTTGGTGTGGGAGCAGTGGCTGGACGTTTTGAATTTCGGAGCTGGGCTGTGGCTGTGCTGAGAAGGAACGTCCCCACTGTGCTGTGGCTAGGAAGCTCAGAGCGCCAGTGCTTGTGGGGCTGTGGAAGGGCTGCCTAGGGCAGGTGATGGCCAGCAAGAGCTTTCAGTGCTAGCCCCTTTGGTGTGGGAGCAGTGGCTGGACGTTTCCGATTTCGGAGCTGGGCTGTGGCTGTGCCGAGAAGGAACGTCCCCACTGTGCTGTGGCTAGGAAGCTCAGAGCGCCAGTGCTTGTGGGGCTGTGGAAGGGCTGCCTAGGGAAGGTGATGGCCAGCAAGAGCTTTCAGTGCTAGCCCTTTTGGTGTGGGAGCAGTGGCTGGACGTTTTGAATTTCGGAGCTGGGCTGTGGCTGTGCTGAGAAGGAACGTCCCCACTGTGCTGTGGCTAGGAAGCTCAGAGGGCCAGTGCTTGTGGGGCTGTGGAAGGGCTGCCTAGGGCAGGTGATGGCCAGCAAGAGCTTTCAGTGCTAGCCCCTTTGGTGTGGGAGCAGTGGCTGGACGTTTTGAATTTCGGAGCTGGGCTGTGGCTGTGCCGAGAAGGAACGTCCCCACTGTGCTGTGGCTAGGAAGCTCAGAGTGCCAGTGCTTGTGGGGCTGTGGAAGGGCTGCCTAGGGGCAGGTGATGGCCAGCAAGAGCTTTCAGTGGTAGCCCCTTTGGTGTGGGAGCAGTGGCTGGACGTTTTGAATTTCGGAGCTGGGCTGTGGCTGTGCCGAGAAGGAACGTCCCCACTGTGCTGTGGCTAGGAAGCTCAGAGGGCCAGTGCTTGTGGGGCTGTGGAAGGGCTGCCTAGGGAAGGTGATGGCCAGCAAGAGCTTTCAGTGCTAGCCCCTTTGGTGTGGGAGCAGTGGCTGGACGTTTTGAAATTTCGGAGCTGGGCTGTGGCTGTGCCGAGAAGGAACGTCCCCACTGTGCTGTGGCTAGGAAGCTCAGAGCGCCAGTGCTTGTGGGGCTGTGGAAGGGCTGCCTAGGGCAGGTGATGGCCAGCAAGAGCTTTCAGTGCTAGCCCCTTTGGTGTGGGAGCAGTGGCTGGACGTTTTGAATTTCGGAGCTGGGCTGTGGCTGTGCCGAGAAGGAACGTCCCCACTGTGCTGTGGCTAGGAAGCTCAGAGCGCCAGTGCTTGTGGGCTGTGGAAGGGCTGCCTAGGGCAGGTGATGGCCAGCAAGAGCTTTCAGTGCTAGCCCCTTTGGTGTGGGAGCAGTGGCTGGACGTTTTGAATTTCGGAGCTGGGCTGTGGCTGTGCTGAGAAGGAACGTCCCCACTGTGCTGTGGCTAGGAAGCTCAGAGCGCCAGTGCTTGTGGGGCTGTGGAAGGGCTGCCTAGGGCAGGTGATGGCCAGCAAGAGCTTTCAGTGCTAGCCCCTTTGGTGTGGGAGCAGTGGCTGGACGTTTGAATTTCGGAGCTGGGCTGTGGCTGTGCCGAGAAGGAACGTCCCCACTGTGCTGTGGCTAGGAAGCTCAGAGCGCCAGTGCTTGTGGGGCTGTGGAAGTGCTGCCTAGGGCAGGTGATGGCCAGCAAGAGCTTTCAGTGCTAGCCCCTTTGGTGTGGGAGCAGTGGCTGGACGTTTCGAATTTCGGAGCTGGGCTGTGGCTGTGCTGAGAAGGAACGTCCCCACTGTGCTGTGGCTAGGAAGCTCAGAGCGCCAGTGCTTGTGGGGCTGTGGAAGGGCTGCCTAGGGCAGGTGATGGCCAGCAAGAGCTTTCAGTGCTAGCCCCTTTGGTGTGGGAGCAGTGGCTGGACGTTTTGAATTTCGGAGCTGGGCTGTGGCTGTGCTGAGAAGGAACGTCCCCACTGTGCTGTGGCTAGGAAGCTCAGAGCGCCAGTGCTTGTGGGGCTGTGGAAGGGCTGCCTAGGGCAGGTGATGGCCAGCAAGAGCTTTCAGTGCTAGCCCCTTTGGTGTGGGAGCAGTGGCTGGACGTTTCCGAATTTCGGAGCTGGGCTGTGGCTGTGCCGAGAAGGAACGTCCCCACTGTGCTGTGGCTAGGAAGCTCAGAGCGCCAGTGCTTGTGGGGCTGTGGAAGGGCTGCCTAGGGCAGGTGATGGCCAGCAAGAGCTTTCAGTGCTAGCCCCTTTGGTGTGGGAGCAGTGGCTGGACGTTTTGAATTTCGGAGCTGGGCTGTGGCTGTGCTGAGAAGGAACGTCCCCACTGTGCTGTGGCTAGGAAGCTCAGAGCGCCAGTGCTTGTGGGGCTGTGGAAGGGCTGCCTAGGGCAGGTGATGGCCAGCAAGAGCTTTCAGTGCTAGCCCCTTTGGTGTGGGAGCAGTGGCTGGACGTTTTGAATTTCGGAGCTGGGCTGTGGCTGTGCCGAGAAGGAACGTCCCCACTGTGCTGTGGCTAGGAAGCTCAGAGGGCCAGTGCTTGTGGGGCTGTGGAAGGGCTGCCTAGGGCAGGTGATGGCCAGCAAGAGCTTTCAGTGCTAGCCCCTTTGGTGTGGGAGCAGTGGCTGGACGTTTTGAATTTCGGAGCTGGGCTGTGGCTGTGCCGAGAAGGAACGTCCCCACTGTGCTGTGGCTAGGAAGCTCAGAGCGCCAGTGCTTGTGGGGCTGTGGAAGGGCTGCCTAGGGCAGGTGATGGCCAGCAAGAGCTTTCCGTGCTAGCCCCTTTGGTGTGGGAGCAGTGGCTGGACGTTTCGAATTTCGGAGCTGGGCTGTGGCTGTGCTGAGAAGGAACGTCCCCACTGTGCTGTGGCTAGGAAGCTCAGAGCGCCAGTGCTTGTGGGGCTGTGGAAGGGCTGCCTAGGGCAGGTGATGGCCAGCAAGAGCTTTCAGTGCTAGCCCCTTTGGTGTGGGAGCAGTGGCTGGACGTTTTGAATTTCGGAGCTGGGCTGTGGCTGTGCCGAGAAGGAACGTCCCCACTGTGCTGTGGCTAGGAAGCTCAGAGCGCCAGTGCTTGTGGGGCTGTGGAAGGGCTGCCTAGGGCAGGTGATGGCCAGCAAGAGCTTTCCAGTGCTAGCCCCTTTGGTGTGGGAGCAGTGGCTGGACGTTTTGAATTTCGGAGCTGGGCTGTGGCTGTGCCGAGAAGGAACGTCCCCACTGTGCTGTGGCTAGGAAGCTCAGAGCGCCAGTGCTTGTGGGGCTGTGGAAGGGCTGCCTAGGGCAGGTGATGGCCAGCAAGAGCTTTCAGTGCTAGCCCCTTTGGTGTGTGGAGCAGTGGCTGGACGTTTTGAATTTCGGAGCTGGGCTGTGGCTGTGCCGAGAAGGAACGTCCCCACTGTGCTGTGGCTAGGAAGCTCAGAGCGCCAGTGCTTGTGGGGCTGTGGAAGGGCTGCCTAGGGCAGGTGATGGCCAGCAAGAGCTTTCAGTGCTAGCCCCTTTGGTGTGGGAGCAGTGGCTGGACGTTTTGAATTTCGGAGCTGGGCTGTGGCTGTGCCGAGAAGGAACGTCCCCACTGTGCTGTGGCTAGGAAGCTCAGAGCGCCAGTGCTTGTGGGGCTGTGGAAGGGCTGCCTAGGGCAGGTGATGGCCAGCAAGAGCTTTCAGTGCTAGCCCTTTGGTGTGGAGCAGTGGCTGGACGTTTTGAATTTCGGAGCTGGGCTGTGGCTGTGCCGAGAAGGAACGTCCCCACTGTGCTGTGGCTAGGAAGCTCAGAGCGCCAGTGCTTGTGGGGCTGTGGAAGGGCTGCCTAGGGCAGGTGATGGCCAGCAAGAGCTTTCAGTGCTAGCCCCTTTTGGTGTGGGAGCAGTGGCTGGACGTTTTGAATTTCGGAGCTGGGCTGTGGCTGTGCCGAGAAGGAACGTCCCCACTGTGCTGTGGCTAGGAAGCTCAGAGCGCCAGTGCTTGTGGGGCTGTGGAAGGGCTGCCTAGGGCAGGTGATGGCCAGCAAGAGCTTTCAGTGCTAGCCCCTTTGGTGTGGGAGCAGTGGCTGGACGTTTTGAATTTCGGAGCTGGGCTGTGGCTGTGCTGAGAAGGAACGTCCCCACTGTGCTGTGGCTAGGAAGCTCAGAGCGCCAGTGCTTGTGGGGCTGTGGAAGGGCTGCCTAGGGCAGGTGATGGCCAGCAAGAGCTTTCAGTGCTAGCCCCTTTGGTGTGGGAGCAGTGGCTGGACGTTTTGAATTTCGGAGCTGGGCTGTGGCTGTGCCGAGAAGGAACGTCCCCACTGTGCTGTGGCTAGGAAGCTCAGAGCGCCAGTGCTTGTGGGGCTGTGGAAGGGCTGCCTAGGGCAGGTGATGGCCAGCAAGAGCTTTCAGTGCTAGCCCCTTTGGTGTGGGAGCAGTGGCTGGACGTTTTGAATTTCGGAGCTGGGCTGTGGCTGTGCCTGAGAAGGAACGTCCCCACTGTGCTGTGGCTAGGAAGCTCAGAGCGCCAGTGCTTGTGGGGCTGTGGAAGGGCTGCCTAGGGCAGGTGATGGCCAGCAAGAGCTTTCAGTGCTAGCCCCTTCTGGTGTGGGAGCAGTGGCTGGACGTTTTGAATTTCGGAGCTGGGCTGTGGCTGTGCGAGAAGGAACGTCCCCACTGTGCTGTGGCTAGGAGCTCAGAGGCCAGTGCTTGTGGGGCTGTGGAAGGGCTGCCTAGGGCAGGTGATGGCCAGCAAGAGCTTTCAGTGCTAGCCCTTTGGTGTGGGAGCAGTGGCTGGACGTTTTGAATTTCGGAGCTGGGCTGTGGCTGTGCCGAGAAGGAACGTCCCCACTGTGCTGTGGCTAGGAAGCTCAGAGCGCCAGTGCTTGTGGGGCTGTGGAAGGGCTGCCTAGGGAAGGTGATGGCCAGCAAGAGCTTTCAGTGGCTAGCCCCTTTGGTGTGGGAGCAGTGGCTGGACGTTTTGAATTTCGGAGCTGGGCTGTGGCTGTGCCGAGAATGGAACGTCCCCACTGTGCTGTGGCTAGGAAGCTCAGAGCGCCAGTGCTTGTGGGGCTGTGGAAGGGCTGCCTAGGGCAGGTGATGGCCAGCAAGAGCTTTCAGTGCTAGCCCCTTTGGTGTGGGAGCAGTGGCTGGACGTTTTGAATTTCGGAGCTGGGCTGTGGCTGTGCCGAGAAGGAACGTCCCCACTGTGCTGTGGCTAGGAAGCTCAGAGCGCCAGTGCTTGTGGGGCTGTGGAAGGGGCTGCCTAGGGCAGGTGATGGCCAGCAAGAGCTTTCAGTGCTAGCCCCTTTGGTGTGGGAGCAGTGGCTGGACGTTTTGAATTTCGGAGCTGGGCTGTGGCTGTGCTGAGAAGGAACGTCCCCACTGTGCTGTGGCTAGGAAGCTCAGAGCGCCAGTGCTTGTGGGGCTGTGGAAGGGCTGCCCTAGGGCAGGTGATGGCCAGCAAGAGCTTTTCAGTGCTAGCCCCTTTGGTGTGGGGAGCAGTGGCTGGACGTTTTGAAT
>NW_027472317.1:0-39279 GCF_965638725.1 Aptenodytes patagonicus | reverse complement strand
GGCTGCAAGGGAAGGCGAGGGCCAGCCACACCTGGGAGTCCTGGCCCCTTTGGTGGTGGGAGCAGGCGCTGGACGTTTGCAATTTTGGGGCTGGGCTCTGGCGGCGGCGCTGAGAGCGAGCAAGGCAGCAACGTCGGCACCCTGCGCTGGCTGGCAAGCGCGGAGCCCCGGTCCCTGTGGGGCTGTGGAAGGGCTGCCAAGGGAAGGCGAGGGCCAGCCAACACCTGGGAGTCCTGGCCCCTTTGGTGTGGGAGCAGGCGCTGGACGTTTGCAATTTTGGGGCTGGGCTCTGGCGGCGGCGCTGAGAGCGAGCAAGGCACCAACGTCGGCACCCTGCGCTGGCTGGCAAGCGCGGAGCCCCGGTCCCTGTGGGGCTGTGGAAGGGCTGCCAAGGGAAGGCGAGGGCCAGCAACACCTGGGAGTCCTGGCCCCTTTGGTGTGGGAGCAGGCGCTGGACGTTTGCAATTTTGGGGCTGGGCTCTGGCGGCGGCGCTGAGAGCGAGCAAGGCACCAACGTCGGCACCCTGCGCTGGCTGGCAAGCGCGGAGCCCCGGTCCCTGTGGGGCTGTGGAAGGGCTGCCAAGGGAAGGCGAGGGCCAGCCACACCTGGGAGTCCTGGCCCCTTTGGTGTGGGAGCAGGCGCTGGACGTTTGCAATTTTGGGGCTGGGCTCTGGCGGCGGCGCTGAGAGCGAGCAAGGCAGCAACGTCGGCACCCTGCGCTGGCTGGCAAGCGCGGAGCCCCGGTCCCTGTGGGCAGCTCCACGAGGAAGGGCTGCCAAGGGAAGGCGAGGGCCAGCCACACCTGGGAGTCCTGGCCCCTTTGGTGTGGGAGCAGGCGCTGGACGTTTGCAATTTTGGGGCTGGGCTCTGGCGGCGGCGCTGAGAGCGAGCAAGGCAGCAACGTCGGCACCCTGCGCTGGCTGGCAAGCGCGGAGCCCCGGTCCCTGTGGGGCTGTGGAAGGGCTGCCAAGGGAAGGCGAGGGCCAGCCACACCTGGGAGTCCTGGCCCCTTTGGTGTGGGAGCAGGCGCTGGACGTTTGCAATTTTGGGGCTGGGCTCTGGCGGCGGCGCTGAGAGCGAGCAAGGCACCAACGTCGGCACCCTGCGCTGGCTGGCAAGCGCGGAGCCCCGGTCCCTGTGGGGCTGTGGAAGGGCTGCCAAGGGAAGGCGAGGGCCAGCCACACCTGGGAGTCCTGGCCCCTTTGGTGTGGGAGCAGGCGCTGGACGTTTGCAATTTTGGGGCTGGGCTCTGGCGGCGGCGCTGAGAGCGAGCAAGGCACCAACGTCGGCACCCTGCGCTGGCTGGCAAGCGCGGAGCCCCGGTCCCTGTGGGGCTGTGGAAGGGCTGCCAAGGGAAGGCGAGGGCCAGCCACACCTGGGAGTCCTGGCCCCTTTGGTGTGGGAGCAGGCGCTGGACGTTTGCAATTTTGGGGCTGGGCTCTGGCGGCGGCGCTGAGAGCGAGCAAGGCAGCAACGTCGGCACCCTGCGCTGGCTGGCAAGCGCGGAGCCCCGGTCCCTGTGGGGCTGTGGAAGGGCTGCCAAGGGAAGGCGAGGGCCAGCCACACCTGGGAGTCCTGGCCCCTTTGGTGTGGGAGCAGGCGCTGGACGTTTGCAATTTTGGGGCTGGGCTCTGGCGGCGGCGCTGAGAGCGAGCAAGGCACCAACGTCGGCACCCTGCGCTGGCTGGCAAGCGCGGAGCCCCGGTCCCTGTGGGGCTGTGGAAGGGCTGCCAAGGGAAGGCGAGGGCCAGCCACACCTGGGAGTCCTGGCCCCTTTGGTGTGGGAGCAGGCGCTGGACGTTTGCAATTTTGGGGCTGGGCTCTGGCGGCGGCGCTGAGAGCGAGCAAGGCACCAACGTCGGCACCCTGCGCTGGCTGGGCAAGCGCGGAGCCCCGGTCCCTGTGGGGCTGTGGAAGGGCTGCCAAGGGAAGGCGAGGGCCAGCCACACCTGGGAGTCCTGGCCCCTTTGGTGTGGGAGCAGGCGCTGGACGTTTGCAATTTTGGGGCTGGGCTCTGGCGGCGGCGCTGAGAGCGAGCAAGGCACCAACGTCGGCACCCTGCGCTGGCTGGCAAGCGCGGAGCCCCGGTCCCTGTGGGGCTGTGGAAGGGCTGCCAAGGGAAGGCGAGGGCCAGCCACACCTGGGAGTCCTGGCCCCTTTGGTGTGGGAGCAGGCGCTGGACGTTTGCAATTTTGGGGCTGGGCTCTGGCGGCGGCGCTGAGAGCGAGCAAGGCACCAACGTCGGCACCCTGCGCTGGCTGGCAAGCGCGGAGCCCCGGTCCCTGTGGGGCTGTGGAAGGGCTGCCAAGGGAAGGCGAGGGCCAGCCACACCTGGGAGTCCTGGCCCCTTTGGTGTGGGAGCAGGCGCTGGACGTTTGCAATTTTGGGGCTGGGCTCTGGCGGCGGCGCTGAGAGCGAGCAAGGCACCAACGTCGGCACCCTGCGCTGGCTGGCAAGCGCGGAGCCCCGGTCCCTGTGGGGCTGTGGAAGGGCTGCCAAGGGAAGGCGAGGGCCAGCCACACCTGGGAGTCCTGGCCCCTTTGGTGTGGGAGCAGGCGCTGGACGTTTGCAATTTTGGGGCTGGGCTCTGGCGGCGGCGCTGAGAGCGAGCAAGGCACCAACGTCGGCACCCTGCGCTGGCTGGCAAGCGCGGAGCCCCGGTCCCTGTGGGGCTGTGGAAGGGCTGCCAAGGGAAGGCGAGGGCCAGCCACACCTGGGAGTCCTGGCCCCTTTGGTGTGGGAGCAGGCGCTGGACGTTTGCAATTTTGGGGCTGGGCTCTGGCGGCGGCGCTGAGAGCGAGCAAGGCACCAACGTCGGCACCCTGCGCTGGCTGGCAAGCGCGGAGCCCCGGTCCCTGTGGGGCTGTGGAAGGGCTGCCAAGGGAAGGCGAGGGCCAGCCACACCTGGGAGTCCTGGCCCCTTTGGTGTGGGAGCAGGCGCTGGACGTTTGCAATTTTGGGGCTGGGCTCTGGCGGCGGCGCTGAGAGCGAGCAAGGCACCAACGTCGGCACCCTGCGCTGGCTGGCAAGCGCGGAGCCCCGGTCCCTGTGGGGCTGTGGAAGGGCTGCCAAGGGAAGGCGAGGGCCAGCCACACCTGGGAGTCCTGGCCCCTTTGGTGTGGGAGCAGGCGCTGGACGTTTGCAATTTTGGGGCTGGGCTCTGGCGGCGGCGCTGAGAGCGAGCAAGGCACCAACGTCGGCACCCTGCGCTGGCTGGCAAGCGCGGAGCCCCGGTCCCTGTGGGGCTGTGGAAGGGCTGCCAAGGGAAGGCGAGGGCCAGCCACACCTGGGAGTCCTGGCCCCTTTGGTGTGGGAGCAGGCGCTGGACGTTTGCAATTTTGGGGCTGGGCTCTGGCGGCGGCGCTGAGAGCGAGCAAGGCACCAACGTCGGCACCCTGCGCTGGCTGGCAAGCGCGGAGCCCCGGTCCCTGTGGGGCTGTGGAAGGGCTGCCAAGGGAAGGCGAGGGCCAGCCACACCTGGGAGTCCTGGCCCCTTTGGTGTGGGAGCAGGCGCTGGACGTTTGCAATTTTGGGGCTGGGCTCTGGCGGCGGCGCTGAGAGCGAGCAAGGCACCAACGTCGGCACCCTGCGCTGGCTGGCAAGCGCGGAGCCCCGGTCCCTGTGGGGCTGTGGAAGGGCTGCCAAGGGAAGGCGAGGGCCAGCCACACCTGGGAGTCCTGGCCCCTTTGGTGTGGGAGCAGGCGCTGGACGTTTGCAATTTTGGGGCTGGGCTCTGGCGGCGGCGCTGAGAGCGAGCAAGGCACCAACGTCGGCACCCTGCGCTGGCTGGCAAGCGCGGAGCCCTGGTCCCTGTGGGGCTGTGGAAGGGCTGCCAAGGGAAGGCGAGGGCCAGCAACACCTGGGAGTCCTGGCCCCTTTGGTGTGGGAGCAGGCGCTGGACGTTTGCAATTTTGGGGCTGGGCTCTGGCGGCGGCGCTGAGAGCGAGCAAGGCACCAACGTCGGCACCCTGCGCTGGCTGGGAAGCGCGGAGCCCCGGTCCCTGTGGGGCTGTGGAAGGGCTGCCAAGGGAAGGCGAGGGCCAGCAACACCTGGGAGTCCTGGCCCCTTTGGTGTGGGAGCAGGCGCTGGACGTTTGCAATTTTGGGGCTGGGCTCTGGCGGCGGCGCTGAGAGCGAGCAAGGCACCAACGTCGGCACCCTGCGCTGGCTGGCAAGCGCGGAGCCCCGGTCCCTGTGGGGCTGTGGAAGGGCTGCCAAGGGAAGGCGAGGGCCAGCCACACCTGGGAGTCCTGGCCCCTTTGGTGTGGGAGCAGGCGCTGGACGTTTGCAATTTTGGGGCTGGGCTCTGGCGGCGGCGCTGAGAGCGAGCAAGGCACCAACGTCGGCACCCTGCGCTGGCTGGCAAGCGCGGAGCCCCGGTCCCTGTGGGGCTGTGGAAGGGCTGCCAAGGGAAGGTGAGGGCCAGCCACACCTGGGAGTCCTGGCCCCTTTGGTGTGGGAGCAGGCGCTGGACGTTTGCAATTTTGGGGCTGGGCTCTGGCGGCGGCGCTGAGAGCGAGCAAGGCACCAACGTCGGCACCCTGCGCTGGCTGGCAAGCGCGGAGCCCCGGTCCCTGTGGGGCTGTGGAAGGGCTGCCAAGGGAAGGCGAGGGCCAGCCACACCTGGGAGTCCTGGCCCCTTTGGTGTGGGAGCAGGCGCTGGACGTTTGCAATTTTGGGGCTGGGCTCTGGCGGCGGCGCTGAGAGCGAGCAAGGCAGCAACGTCGGCACCCTGCGCTGGCTGGCAAGCGCGGAGCCCCGGTCCCTGTGGGGCTGTGGAAGGGCTGCCAAGGGAAGGCGAGGGCCAGCCACACCTGGGAGTCCTGGCCCCTTTGGTGTGGGAGCAGGCGCTGGACGTTTGCAATTTTGGGGCTGGGCTCTGGCGGCGGCGCTGAGAGCGAGCAAGGCACCAACGTCGGCACCCTGCGCTGGCTGGCAAGCGCGGAGCCCCGGTCCCTGTGGGGCTGTGGAAGGGCTGCCAAGGGAAGGCGAGGGCCAGCCACACCTGGGAGTCCTGGCCCCTTTGGTGTGGGAGCAGGCGCTGGACGTTTGCAATTTTGGGGCTGGGCTCTGGCGGCGGCGCTGAGAGCGAGCAAGGCACCAACGTCGGCACCCTGCGCTGGCTGGCAAGCGCGGAGCCCCGGTCCCTGTGGGGCTGTGGAAGGGCTGCCAAGGGAAGGCGAGGGCCAGCCACACCTGGGAGTCCTGGCCCCTTTGGTGTGGGAGCAGGCGCTGGACGTTTGCAATTTTGGGGCTGGGCTCTGGCGGCGGCGCTGAGAGCGAGCAAGGCACCAACGTCGGCACCCTGCGCTGGCTGGCAAGCGCGGAGCCCCGGTCCCTGTGGGGCTGTGGAAGGGCTGCCAAGGGAAGGCGAGGGCCAGCCACACCTGGGAGTCCTGGCCCCTTTGGTGTGGGAGCAGGCGCTGGACGTTTGCAATTTTGGGGCTGGGCTCTGGCGGCGGCGCTGAGAGCGAGCAAGGCACCAACGTCGGCACCCTGCGCTGGCTGGCAAGCGCGGAGCCCTGGTCCCTGTGGGGCTGTGGAAGGGCTGCCAAGGGAAGGCGAGGGCCAGCAACACCTGGGAGTCCTGGCCCCTTTGGTGTGGGAGCAGGCGCTGGACGTTTGCAATTTTGGGGCTGGGCTCTGGCGGCGGCGCTGAGAGCGAGCAAGGCACCAACGTCGGCACCCTGCGCTGGCTGGGAAGCGCGGAGCCCCGGTCCCTGTGGGGCTGTGGAAGGGCTGCCAAGGGAAGGCGAGGGCCAGCAACACCTGGGAGTCCTGGCCCCTTTGGTGTGGGAGCAGGCGCTGGACGTTTGCAATTTTGGGGCTGGGCTCTGGCGGCGGCGCTGAGAGCGAGCAAGGCACCAACGTCGGCACCCTGCGCTGGCTGGCAAGCGCGGAGCCCCGGTCCCTGTGGGGCTGTGGAAGGGCTGCCAAGGGAAGGCGAGGGCCAGCCACACCTGGGAGTCCTGGCCCCTTTGGTGTGGGAGCAGGCGCTGGACGTTTGCAATTTTGGGGCTGGGCTCTGGCGGCGGCGCTGAGAGCGAGCAAGGCACCAACGTCGGCACCCTGCGCTGGCTGGCAAGCGCGGAGCCCCGGTCCCTGTGGGGCTGTGGAAGGGCTGCCAAGGGAAGGCGAGGGCCAGCCACACCTGGGAGTCCTGGCCCCTTTGGTGTGGGAGCAGGCGCTGGACGTTTGCAATTTTGGGGCTGGGCTCTGGCGGCGGCGCTGAGAGCGAGCAAGGCACCAACGTCGGCACCCTGCGCTGGCTGGGAAGCGCGGAGCCCCGGTCCCTGTGGGGCTGTGGAAGGGCTGCCAAGGGAAGGCGAGGGCCAGCCACACCTGGGAGTCCTGGCCCCTTTGGTGTGGGAGCAGGCGCTGGACGTTTGCAATTTTGGGGCTGGGCTCTGGCGGCGGCGCTGAGAGCGAGCAAGGCACCAACGTCGGCACCCTGCGCTGGCTGGAAGCGCGGAGCCCCGGTCCCTGTGGGGCTGTGGAAGGGCTGCCAAGGGAAGGCGAGGGCCAGCCACACCTGGGAGTCCTGGCCCCTTTGGTGTGGGAGCAGGCGCTGGACGTTTGCAATTTTGGGGCTGGGCTCTGGCGGCGGCGCTGAGAGCGAGCAAGGCACCAACGTCGGCACCCTGCGCTGGCTGGCAAGCGCGGAGCCCCGGTCCCTGTGGGGCTGTGGAAGGGCTGCCAAGGGAAGGCGAGGGCCAGCCACACCTGGGAGTCCTGGCCCCTTTGGTGTGGGAGCAGGCGCTGGACGTTTGCAATTTTGGGGCTGGGCTCTGGCGGCGGCGCTGAGAGCGAGCAAGGCACCAACGTCGGCACCCTGCGCTGGCTGGCAAGCGCGGAGCCCCGGTCCCTGTGGGGCTGTGGAAGGGCTGCCAAGGGAAGGCGAGGGCCAGCCACACCTGGGAGTCCTGGCCCCTTTGGTGTGGGAGCAGGCGCTGGACGTTTGCAATTTTGGGGCTGGGCTCTGGCGGCGGCGCTGAGAGCGAGCAAGGCACCAACGTCGGCACCCTGCGCTGGCTGGCAAGCGCGGAGCCCCGGTCCCTGTGGGGCTGTGGAAGGGCTGCCAAGGGAAGGCGAGGGCCAGCCACACCTGGGAGTCCTGGCCCCTTTGGTGTGGGAGCAGGCGCTGGACGTTTGCAATTTTGGGGCTGGGCTCTGGCGGCGGCGCTGAGAGCGAGCAAGGCACCAACGTCGGCACCCTGCGCTGGCTGGCAAGCGCGGAGCCCCGGTCCCTGTGGGGCTGTGGAAGGGCTGCCAAGGGAAGGCGAGGGCCAGCCACACCTGGGAGTCCTGGCCCCTTTGGTGTGGGAGCAGGCGCTGGACGTTTGCAATTTTGGGGCTGGGCTCTGGCGGCGGCGCTGAGAGCGAGCAAGGCACCAACGTCGGCACCCTGCGCTGGCTGGCAAGCGCGGAGCCCCGGTCCCTGTGGGGCTGTGGAAGGGCTGCCAAGGGAAGGCGAGGGCCAGCCACACCTGGGAGTCCTGGCCCCTTTGGTGTGGGAGCAGGCGCTGGACGTTTGCAATTTTGGGGCTGGGCTCTGGCGGCGGCGCTGAGAGCGAGCAAGGCACCAACGTCGGCACCCTGCGCTGGCTGGCAAGCGCGGAGCCCCGGTCCCTGTGGGGCTGTGGAAGGGCTGCCAAGGGAAGGCGAGGGCCAGCCACACCTGGGAGTCCTGGCCCCTTTGGTGTGGGAGCAGGCGCTGGACGTTTGCAATTTTGGGGCTGGGCTCTGGCGGCGGCGCTGAGAGCGAGCAAGGCACCAACGTCGGCACCCTGCGCTGGCTGGCAAGCGCGGAGCCCCGGTCCCTGTGGGGCTGTGGAAGGGCTGCCAAGGGAAGGCGAGGGCCAGCCACACCTGGGAGTCCTGGCCCCTTTGGTGTGGGAGCAGGCGCTGGACGTTTGCAATTTTGGGGCTGGGCTCTGGCGGCGGCGCTGAGAGCGAGCAAGGCACCAACGTCGGCACCCTGCGCTGGCTGGCAAGCGCGGAGCCCCGGTCCCTGTGGGGCTGTGGAAGGGCTGCCAAGGGAAGGCGAGGGCCAGCCACACCTGGGAGTCCTGGCCCCTTTGGTGTGGGAGCAGGCGCTGGACGTTTGCAATTTTGGGGCTGGGCTCTGGCGGGCGGTGCTGAGAAGCGAGCAAGGCACCAACGTCGGCACCCTGCGCTGGCTGGCAAGCGCGGAGCCCCGGTCCCTGTGGGGCTGTGGAAGGGCTGCCAAGGGAAGGCGAGGGCCAGCAACACCTGGGAGTCCTGGCCCCTTTGGTGTGGGAGCAGGCGCTGGACGTTTGCAATTTTGGGGCTGGGCTCTGGCGGCGGCGCTGAGAGCGAGCAAGGCACCAACGTCGGCACCCTGCGCTGGCTGGCAAGCGCGGAGCCCGGTCCCTGTGGGGCTGTGGAAGGGCTGCCAAGGGAAGGCGAGGGCCAGCCACACCTGGGAGTCCTGGCCCCTTTGGTGTGGGAGCAGGCGCTGGACGTTTGCAATTTTGGGGCTGGGCTCTGGCGGCGGCGCTGAGAGCGAGCAAGGCACCAACGTCGGCACCCTGCGCTGGCTGGCAAGCGCGGAGCCCCGGTCCCTGTGGGGCTGTGGAAGGGCTGCCAAGGGAAGGCGAGGGCCAGCAACACCTGGGAGTCCTGGCCCCTTTGGTGTGGGAGCAGGCGCTGGACGTTTGCAATTTTGGGGCTGGGCTCTGGCGGCGGCGCTGAGAGCGAGCAAGGCACCAACGTCGGCACCCTGCGCTGGCTGGCAAGCGCGGAGCCCCGGTCCCTGTGGGGCTGTGGAAGGGCTGCCAAGGGAAGGCGAGGGCCAGCCACACCTGGGAGTCCTGGCCCCTTTGGTGTGGGAGCAGGCGCTGGACGTTTGCAATTTTGGGGCTGGGCTCTGGCGGCGGCGCTGAGAGCGAGCAAGGCACCAACGTCGGCACCCTGCGCTGGCTGGCAAGCGCGGAGCCCCGGTCCCTGTGGGGCTGTGGAAGGGCTGCCAAGGGAAGGCGAGGGCCAGCCACACCTGGGAGTCCTGGCCCCTTTGGTGTGGGAGCAGGCGCTGGACGTTTGCAATTTTGGGGCTGGGCTCTGGCGGCGGCGCTGAGAGCGAGCAAGGCACCAACGTCGGCACCCTGCGCTGGCTGGCAAGCGCGGAGCCCCGGTCCCTGTGGGGCTGTGGAAGGGCTGCCAAGGGAAGGCGAGGGCCAGCCACACCTGGGAGTCCTGGCCCCTTTGGTGTGGGAGCAGGCGCTGGACGTTTGCAATTTTGGGGCTGGGCTCTGGCGGCGGCGCTGAGAGCGAGCAAGGCACCAACGTCGGCACCCTGCGCTGGCTGGCAAGCGCGGAGCCCCGGTCCCTGTGGGGCTGTGGAAGGGCTGCCAAGGGAAGGCGAGGGCCAGCCACACCTGGGAGTCCTGGCCCCTTTGGTGTGGGAGCAGGCGCTGGACGTTTGCAATTTTGGGGCTGGGCTCTGGCGGCGGCGCTGAGAGCGAGCAAGGCACCAACGTCGGCACCCTGCGCTGGCTGGCAAGCGCGGAGCCCCGGTCCCTGTGGGGCTGTGGAAGGGCTGCCAAGGGAAGGCGAGGGCCAGCCACACCTGGGAGTCCTGGCCCCTTTGGTGTGGGAGCAGGCGCTGGACGTTTGCAATTTTGGGGCTGGGCTCTGGCGGCGGCGCTGAGAGCGAGCAAGGCACCAACGTCGGCACCCTGCGCTGGCTGGCAAGCGCGGAGCCCCGGTCCCTGTGGGGCTGTGGAAGGGCTGCCAAGGGAAGGCGAGGGCCAGCCACACCTGGGAGTCCTGGCCCCTTTGGTGTGGGAGCAGGCGCTGGACGTTTGCAATTTTGGGGCTGGGCTCTGGCGGCGGCGCTGAGAGCGAGCAAGGCACCAACGTCGGCACCCTGCGCTGGCTGGCAAGCGCGGAGCCCCGGTCCCTGTGGGGCTGTGGAAGGGCTGCCAAGGGAAGGCGAGGGCCAGCCACACCTGGGAGTCCTGGCCCCTTTGGTGTGGGAGCAGGCGCTGGACGTTTGCAATTTTGGGGCTGGGCTCTGGCGGCGGCGCTGAGAGCGAGCAAGGCACCAACGTCGGCACCCTGCGCTGGCTGGCAAGCGCGGAGCCCCGGTCCCTGTGGGGCTGTGGAAGGGCTGCCAAGGGAAGGCGAGGGCCAGCCACACCTGGGAGTCCTGGCCCCTTTGGTGTGGGAGCAGGCGCTGGACGTTTGCAATTTTGGGGCTGGGCTCTGGCGGCGGCGCTGAGAGCGAGCAAGGCACCAACGTCGGCACCCTGCGCTGGCTGGCAAGCGCGGAGCCCCGGTCCCTGTGGGGCTGTGGAAGGGCTGCCAAGGGAAGGCGAGGGCCAGCCACACCTGGGAGTCCTGGCCCCTTTGGTGTGGGAGCAGGCGCTGGACGTTTGCAATTTTGGGGCTGGGCTCTGGCGGCGGCGCTGAGAGCGAGCAAGGCACCAACGTCGGCACCCTGCGCTGGCTGGCAAGCGCGGAGCCCCGGTCCCTGTGGGGCTGTGGAAGGGCTGCCAAGGGAAGGCGAGGGCCAGCCACACCTGGGAGTCCTGGCCCCTTTGGTGTGGGAGCAGGCGCTGGACGTTTGCAATTTTGGGGCTGGGCTCTGGCGGCGGCGCTGAGAGCGAGCAAGGCACCAACGTCGGCACCCTGCGCTGGCTGGCAAGCGCGGAGCCCCGGTCCCTGTGGGGCTGTGGAAGGGCTGCCAAGGGAAGGCGAGGGCCAGCCACACCTGGGAGTCCTGGCCCCTTTGGTGTGGGAGCAGGCGCTGGACGTTTGCAATTTTGGGGCTGGGCTCTGGCGGCGGCGCTGAGAGCGAGCAAGGCACCAACGTCGGCACCCTGCGCTGGCTGGCAAGCGCGGAGCCCCGGTCCCTGTGGGGCTGTGGAAGGGCTGCCAAGGGAAGGCGAGGGCCAGCCACACCTGGGAGTCCTGGCCCCTTTGGTGTGGGAGCAGGCGCTGGACGTTTGCAATTTTGGGGCTGGGCTCTGGCGGCGGCGCTGAGAGCGAGCAAGGCACCAACGTCGGCACCCTGCGCTGGCTGGCAAGCGCGGAGCCCCGGTCCCTGTGGGGCTGTGGAAGGGCTGCCAAGGGAAGGCGAGGGCCAGCCACACCTGGGAGTCCTGGCCCCTTTGGTGTGGGAGCAGGCGCTGGACGTTTGCAATTTTGGGGCTGGGCTCTGGCGGCGGCGCTGAGAGCGAGCAAGGCACCAACGTCGGCACCCTGCGCTGGCTGGCAAGCGCGGAGCCCCGGTCCCTGTGGGGCTGTGGAAGGGCTGCCAAGGGAAGGCGAGGGCCAGCCACACCTGGGAGTCCTGGCCCCTTTGGTGTGGGAGCAGGCGCTGGACGTTTGCAATTTTGGGGCTGGGCTCTGGCGGCGGCGCTGAGAGCGAGCAAGGCACCAACGTCGGCACCCTGCGCTGGCTGGCAAGCGCGGAGCCCTGGTCCCTGTGGGGCTGTGGAAGGGCTGCCAAGGGAAGGCGAGGGCCAGCCACACCTGGGAGTCCTGGCCCCTTTGGTGTGGGAGCAGGCGCTGGACGTTTGCAATTTTGGGGCTGGGCTCTGGCGGCGGCGCTGAGAGCGAGCAAGGCACCAACGTCGGCACCCTGCGCTGGCTGGCAAGCGCGGAGCCCCGGTCCCTGTGGGGCTGTGGAAGGGCTGCCAAGGGAAGGCGAGGGCCAGCCACACCTGGGAGTCCTGGCCCCTTTGGTGTGGGAGCAGGCGCTGGACGTTTGCAATTTTGGGGCTGGGCTCTGGCGGCGGCGCTGAGAGCGAGCAAGGCACCAACGTCGGCACCCTGCGCTGGCTGGCAAGCGCGGAGCCCCGGTCCCTGTGGGGCTGTGGAAGGGCTGCCAAGGGAAGGCGAGGGCCAGCCACACCTGGGAGTCCTGGCCCCTTTGGTGTGGGAGCAGGCGCTGGACGTTTGCAATTTTGGGGCTGGGCTCTGGCGGCGGCGCTGAGAGCGAGCAAGGCACCAACGTCGGCACCCTGCGCTGGCTGGCAAGCGCGGAGCCCCGGTCCCTGTGGGGCTGTGGAAGGGCTGCCAAGGGAAGGCGAGGGCCAGCCACACCTGGGAGTCCTGGCCCCTTTGGTGTGGGAGCAGGCGCTGGACGTTTGCAATTTTGGGGCTGGGCTCTGGCGGCGGCGCTGAGAGCGAGCAAGGCACCAACGTCGGCACCCTGCGCTGGCTGGCAAGCGCGGAGCCCCGGTCCCTGTGGGGCTGTGGAAGGGCTGCCAAGGGAAGGCGAGGGCCAGCCACACCTGGGAGTCCTGGCCCCTTTGGTGTGGGAGCAGGCGCTGGACGTTTGCAATTTTGGGGCTGGGCTCTGGCGGCGGCGCTGAGAGCGAGCAAGGCACCAACGTCGGCACCCTGCGCTGGCTGGCAAGCGCGGAGCCCCGGTCCCTGTGGGGCTGTGGAAGGGCTGCCAAGGGAAGGCGAGGGCCAGCAACACCTGGGAGTCCTGGCCCCTTTGGTGTGGGAGCAGGCGCTGGACGTTTGCAATTTTGGGGCTGGGCTCTGGCGGCGGCGCTGAGAGCGAGCAAGGCACCAACGTCGGCACCCTGCGCTGGCTGGCAAGCGCGGAGCCCTGGTCCCTGTGGGGCTGTGGAAGGGCTGCCAAGGGAAGGCGAGGGCCAGCAACACCTGGGAGTCCTGGCCCCTTTGGTGTGGGAGCAGGCGCTGGACGTTTGCAATTTTGGGGCTGGGCTCTGGCGGCGGCGCTGAGAGCGAGCAAGGCACCAACGTCGGCACCCTGCGCTGGCTGGCAAGCGCGGAGCCCTGGTCCCTGTGGGGCTGTGGAAGGGCTGCCAAGGGAAGGCGAGGGCCAGCAACACCTGGGAGTCCTGGCCCCTTTGGTGTGGGAGCAGGCGCTGGACGTTTGCAATTTTGGGGCTGGGCTCTGGCGGCGGCGCTGAGAGCGAGCAAGGCAGCAACGTCGGCACCCTGCGCTGGCTGGCAAGCGCGGAGCCCCGGTCCCTGTGGGGCTGTGGAAGGGCTGCCAAGGGAAGGCGAGGGCCAGCAACACCTGGGAGTCCTGGCCCCTTTGGTGTGGGAGCAGGCGCTGGACGTTTGCAATTTTGGGGCTGGGCTCTGGCGGCGGCGCTTAGAGCGAGCAAGGCACCAACGTCGGCACCCTGCGCTGGCTGGCAAGCGCGGAGCCCCGGTCCCTGTGGGGCTGTGGAAGGGCTGCCAAGGGAAGGCGAGGGCCAGCAACACCTGGGAGTCCTGGCCCCTTTGGTGTGGGAGCAGGCGCTGGACGTTTGCAATTTTGGGGCTGGGCTCTGGCGGCGGCGCTGAGAGCGAGCAAGGCAGCAACGTCGGCACCCTGCGCTGGCTGGCAAGCGCGGAGCCCCGGTCCCTGTGGGGCTGTGGAAGGGCTGCCAAGGGAAGGCGAGGGCCAGCAACACCTGGGAGTCCTGGCCCCTTTGGTGTGGGAGCAGGCGCTGGACGTTTGCAATGTTGGGGCTGGGCTCTGGCGGCGGCGCTGAGAGCGAGCAAGGCACCAACGTCGGCACCCTGCGCTGGCTGGCAAGCGCGGAGCCCTGGTCCCTGTGGGGCTGTGGAAGGGCTGCCAAGGGAAGGCGAGGGCCAGCAACACCTGGGAGTCCTGGCCCCTTTGGTGTGGGAGCAGGCGCTGGACGTTTGCAATGTTGGGGCTGGGCTCTGGCGGCGGCGCTGAGAGCGAGCAAGGCACCAACGTCGGCACCCTGCGCTGGCTGGGAAGCGCGGAGCCCCGGTCCCTGTGGGGCTGTGGAAGGGCTGCCAAGGGAAGGCGAGGGCCAGCAACACCTGGGAGTCCTGGCCCCTTTGGTGTGGGAGCAGGCGCTGGACGTTTGCAATTTTGGGGCTGGGCTCTGGCGGCGGCGCTGAGAGCGAGCAAGGCACCAACGTCGGCACCCTGCGCTGGCTGGCAAGCGCGGAGCCCCGGTCCCTGTGGGGCTGTGGAAGGGCTGCCAAGGGAAGGCGAGGGCCAGCAACACCTGGGAGTCCTGGCCCCTTTGGTGTGGGAGCAGGCGCTGGACGTTTGCAATTTTGGGGCTGGGCTCTGGCGGCGGCGCTGAGAGCGAGCAAGGCAGCAACGTCGGCACCCTGCGCTGGCTGGCAAGCGCGGAGCCCCGGTCCCTGTGGGGCTGTGGAAGGGCTGCCAAGGGAAGGCGAGGGCCAGCAACACCTGGGAGTCCTGGCCCCTTTGGTGTGGGAGCAGGCGCTGGACGTTTGCAATTTTGGGGCTGGGCTCTGGCGGCGGCGCTTAGAGCGAGCAAGGCACCAACGTCGGCACCCTGCGCTGGCTGGCAAGCGCGGAGCCCCGGTCCCTGTGGGGCTGTGGAAGGGCTGCCAAGGGAAGGCGAGGGCCAGCAACACCTGGGAGTCCTGGCCCCTTTGGTGTGGGAGCAGGCGCTGGACGTTTGCAATTTTGGGGCTGGGCTCTGGCGGCGGCGCTGAGAGCGAGCAAGGCACCAACGTCGGCACCCTGCGCTGGCTGGCAAGCGCGGAGCCCCGGTCCCTGTGGGGCTGTGGAAGGGCTGCCAAGGGAAGGCGAGGGCCAGCAACACCTGGGAGTCCTGGCCCCTTTGGTGTGGGAGCAGGCGCTGGACGTTTGCAATTTTGGGGCTGGGCTCTGGCGGCGGCGCTGAGAGCGAGCAAGGCACCAACGTCGGCACCCTGCGCTGGCTGGGAAGCGCGGAGCCCCGGTCCCTGTGGGGCTGTGGAAGGGCTGCCAAGGGAAGGCGAGGGCCAGCAACACCTGGGAGTCCTGGCCCCTTTGGTGTGGGAGCAGGCGCTGGACGTTTGCAATTTTGGGGCTGGGCTCTGGCGGCGGCGCTGAGAGCGAGCAAGGCAGCAACGTCGGCACCCTGCGCTGGCTGGGAAGCGCGGAGCCCCGGTCCCTGTGGGGCTGTGGAAGGGCTGCCAAGGGAAGGCGAGGGCCAGCAACACCTGGGAGTCCTGGCCCCTTTGGTGTGGGAGCAGGCGCTGGACGTTTGCAATTTTGGGGCTGGGCTCTGGCGGCGGCGCTGAGAGCGAGCAAGGCAGCAACGTCGGCACCCTGCGCTGGCTGGCAAGCGCGGAGCCCCGGTCCCTGTGGGGCTGTGGAAGGGCTGCCAAGGGAAGGCGAGGGCCAGCAACACCTGGGAGTCCTGGCCCCTTTGGTGTGGGAGCAGGCGCTGGACGTTTGCAATTTTGGGGCTGGGCTCTGGCGGCGGCGCTGAGAGCGAGCAAGGCACCAACGTCGGCACCCTGCGCTGGCTGGCAAGCGCGGAGCCCCGGTCCCTGTGGGGCTGTGGAAGGGCTGCCAAGGGAAGGCGAGGGCCAGCCACACCTGGGAGTCCTGGCCCCTTTGGTGTGGGAGCAGGCGCTGGACGTTTGCAATGTTGGGGCTGGGCTCTGGCGGCGGCGCTGAGAGCGAGCAAGGCACCAACGTCGGCACCCTGCGCTGGCTGGGAAGCGCGGAGCCCCGGTCCCTGTGGGGCTGTGGAAGGGCTGCCAAGGGAAGGCGAGGGCCAGCCACACCTGGGAGTCCTGGCCCCTTTGGTGTGGGAGCAGGCGCTGGACGTTTGCAATTTTGGGGCTGGGCTCTGGCGGCGGCGCTGAGAGCGAGCAAGGCACCAACGTCGGCACCCTGCGCTGGCTGGCAAGCGCGGAGCCCCGGTCCCTGTGGGGCTGTGGAAGGGCTGCCAAGGGAAGGCGAGGGCCAGCAACACCTGGGAGTCCTGGCCCCTTTGGTGTGGGAGCAGGCGCTGGACGTTTGCAATTTTGGGGCTGGGCTCTGGCGGCGGCGCTGAGAGCGAGCAAGGCACCAACGTCGGCACCCTGCGCTGGCTGGCAAGCGCGGAGCCCCGGTCCCTGTGGGGCTGTGGAAGGGCTGCCAAGGGAAGGCGAGGGCCAGCCATACCTGGGAGTCCTGGCCCCTTTGGTGTGGGAGCAGGCGCTGGACGTTTGCAATTTTGGGGCTGGGCTCTGGCGGCGGCGCTGAGAGCGAGCAAGGCAGCAACGTCGGCACCCTGCGCTGGCTGGCAAGCGCGGAGCCCCGGTCCCTGTGGGGCTGTGGAAGGGCTGCCAAGGGAAGGCGAGGGCCAGCCACACCTGGGAGTCCTGGCCCCTTTGGTGTGGGAGCAGGCGCTGGACGTTTGCAATTTTGGGGCTGGGCTCTGGCGGTGGCGCTGAGAGCGAGCAAGGCACCAACGTCGGCACCCTGCGCTGGCTGGCAAGCGCGGAGCCCCGGTCCCTGTGGGGCTGTGGAAGGGCTGCCAAGGGAAGGCGAGGGCCAGCAACACCTGGGAGTCCTGGCCCCTTTGGTGTGGGAGCAGGCGCTGGACGTTTGCAATTTTGGGGCTGGGCTCTGGCGGCGGCGCTGAGAGCGAGCAAGGCACCAACGTCGGCACCCTGCGCTGGCTGGCAATCGCGGAGCCCAGGTCCCTGTGGGGCTGTGGAAGGGCTGCCAAGGGAAGGCGAGGGCCAGCAACACCTGGGAGTCCTGGCCCCTTTGGTGTGGGAGCAGGCGCTGGACGTTTGCAATTTTGGGGCTGGGCTCTGGCGGCGGCGCTGAGAGCGAGCAAGGCACCAACGTGGGCACCCTGCGCTGGCTGGCAAGCGCGGAGCCCTGGTCCCTGTGGGGCTGTGGAAGGGCTGCCAAGGGAAGGCGAGGGCCAGCAACACCTGGGAGTCCTGGCCCCTTTGGTGTGGGAGCAGGCGCTGGACGTTTGCAATGTTGGGGCTGGGCTCTGGCGGCGGCGCTGAGAGCGAGCAAGGCACCAACGTCGGCACCCTGCGCTGGCTGGGAAGCGCGGAGCCCCGGTCCCTGTGGGGCTGTGGAAGGGCTGCCAAGGGAAGGCGAGGGCCAGCCACACCTGGGAGTCCTGGCCCCTTTGGTGTGGGAGCAGGCGCTGGACGTTTGCAATTTTGGGGCTGGGCTCTGGCGGCGGCGCTGAGAGCGAGCAAGGCACCAACGTCGGCACCCTGCGCTGGCTGGGAAGCGCGGAGCCCCGGTCCCTGTGGGGCTGTGGAAGGGCTGCCAAGGGAAGGCGAGGGCCAGCAACACCTGGGAGTCCTGGCCCCTTTGGTGTGGGAGCAGGGGCTGGACGTTTGCAATTTTGGGGCTGGGCTCTGGCGGCGGCGCTGAGAGCGAGCAAGGCACCAACGTCGGCACCCTGCGCTGGCTGGCAAGCGCGGAGACCCGGTCCCTGTGGGGCTGTGGAAGGGCTGCCAAGGGAAGGCGAGGGCCAGCCACACCTGGGAGTCCTGGCCCCTTTGGTGTGGGAGCAGGCGCTGGACGTTTGCAATTTTGGGGCTGGGCTCTGGCGGCGGCGCTGAGAGCGAGCAAGGCACCAACGTCGGCACCCTGCGCTGGCTGGCAAGCGCGGAGCCCCGGTCCCTGTGGGGCTGTGGAAGGGCTGCCAAGGGAAGGCGAGGGCCAGCAACACCTGGGAGTCCTGGCCCCTTTGGTGTGGGAGCAGGCGCTGGACGTTTGCAATTTTGGGGCTGGGCTCTGGCGGCGGCGCTGAGAGCGAGCAAGGCACCAACGTCGGCACCCTGCGCTGGCTGGCAAGCGCGGAGCCCCGGTCCCTGTGGGGCTGTGGAAGGGCTGCCAAGGGAAGGCGAGGGCCAGCCACACCTGGGAGTCCTGGCCCCTTTGGTGTGGGAGCAGGCGCTGGACGTTTGCAATGTTGGGGCTGGGCTCTGGCGGCGGCGCTGAGAGCGAGCAAGGCACCAACGTCGGCACCCTGCGCTGGCTGGCAAGCGCGGAGCCCCGGTCCCTGTGGGGCTGTGGAAGGGCTGCCAAGGGAAGGCGAGGGCCAGCCACACCTGGGAGTCCTGGCCCCTTTGGTGTGGGAGCAGGCGCTGGACGTTTGCAATTTTGGGGCTGGGCTCTGGCGGCGGCGCTGAGAGCGAGCAAGGCAGCAACGTCGGCACCCTGCGCTGGCTGGCAAGCGCGGAGCCCCGGTCCCTGTGGGGCTGTGGAAGGGCTGCCAAGGGAAGGCGAGGGCCAGCAACACCTGGGAGTCCTGGCCCCTTTGGTGTGGGAGCAGGCGCTGGACGTTTGCAATGTTGGGGCTGGGCTCTGGCGGCGGCGCTGAGAGCGAGCAAGGCACCAACGTCGGCACCCTGCGCTGGCTGGCAAGCGCGGAGCCCCGGTCCCTGTGGGGCTGTGGAAGGGCTGCCAAGGGAAGGCGAGGGCCAGCCACACCTGGGAGTCCTGGCCCCTTTGGTGTGGGAGCAGGCGCTGGACGTTTGCAATTTTGGGGCTGGGCTCTGGCGGCGGCGCTGAGAGCGAGCAAGGCACCAACGTCGGCACCCTGCGCTGGCTGGGAAGCGCGGAGCCCCGGTCCCTGTGGGGCTGTGGAAGGGCTGCCAAGGGAAGGCGAGGGCCAGCAACACCTGGGAGTCCTGGCCCCTTTGGTGTGGGAGCAGGCGCTGGACGTTTGCAATTTTGGGGCTGGCGGCGGCGCTGAGAGCGAGCAAGGCACCAACGTCGGCACCCTGCGCTGGCTGGCAAGCGCGGAGCCCCGGTCCCTGTGGGGCTGTGGAAGGGCTGCCAAGGGAAGGCGAGGGCCAGCAACACCTGGGAGTCCTGGCCCCTTTGGTGTGGGAGCAGGCGCTGGACGTTTGCAATGTTGGGGCTGGGCTCTGGCGGCGGCGCTGAGAGCGAGCAAGGCACCAACGTCGGCACCCTGCGCTGGCTGGGAAGCGCAGAGCCCCGGTCCCTGTGGGGCTGTGGAAGGGCTGCCAAGGGAAGGCGAGGGCCAGCAACACCTGGGAGTCCTGGCCCCTTTGGTGTGGGAGCAGGCGCTGGACGTTTGCAATTTTGGGGCTGGGCTCTGGCGGCGGCGCTGAGAGCGAGCAAGGCACCAACGTCGGCACCCTGCGCTGGCTGGCAAGCGCGGAGCCCCGGTCCCTGTGGGGCTGTGGAAGGGCTGCCAAGGGAAGGCGAGGGCCAGCAACACCTGGGAGTCCTGGCCCCTTTGGTGTGGGAGCAGGCGCTGGACGTTTGCAATTTTGGGGCTGGGCTCTGGCGGCGGCGCTGAGAGCGAGCAAGGCACCAACGTCGGCACCCTGCGCTGGCTGGCAAGCGCGGAGCCCCGGTCCCTGTGGGGCTGTGGAAGGGCTGCCAAGGGAAGGCGAGGGCCAGCAACACCTGGGAGTCCTGGCCCCTTTGGTGTGGGAGCAGGCGCTGGACGTTTGCAATTTTGGGGCTGGGCTCTGGCGGCGGCGCTGAGAGCGAGCAAGGCACCAACGTCGGCACCCTGCGCTGGCTGGCAAGCGCGGAGCCCCGGTCCCTGTGGGGCTGTGGAAGGGCTGCCAAGGGAAGGCGAGGGCCAGCCACACCTGGGAGTCCTGGCCCCTTTGGTGTGGGAGCAGGCGCTGGACGTTTGCAATGTTGGGGCTGGGCTCTGGCGGCGGCGCTGAGAGCGAGCAAGGCAGCAACGTCGGCACCCTGCGCTGGCTGGCAAGCGCGGAGCCCCGGTCCCTGTGGGGCTGTGGAAGGGCTGCCAAGGGAAGGCGAGGGCCAGCCACACCTGGGAGTCCTGGCCCCTTTGGTGTGGGAGCAGGCGCTGGACGTTTGCAATTTTGGGGCTGGGCTCTGGCGGTGGCGCTGAGAGCGAGCAAGGCACCAACGTCGGCACCCTGCGCTGGCTGGCAAGCGCGGAGCCCCGGTCCCTGTGGGGCTGTGGAAGGGCTGCCAAGGGAAGGCGAGGGCCAGCAACACCTGGGAGTCCTGGCCCCTTTGGTGTGGGAGCAGGCGCTGGACGTTTGCAATGTTGGGGCTGGGCTCTGGCGGCGGCGCTGAGAGCGAGGAAGGCACCAACGTCGGCACCCTGCGCTGGCTGGCAAGCGCGGAGCCCCGGTCCCTGTGGGGCTGTGGAAGGGCTGCCAAGGGAAGGCGAGGGCCAGCAACACCTGGGAGTCCTGGCCCCTTTGGTGTGGGAGCAGGCGCTGGACGTTTGCAATTTTGGGGCTGGGCTCTGGCGGCGGCGCTGAGAGCGAGCAAGGCACCAACGTCGGCACCCTGCGCTGGCTGGCAAGCGCGGAGCCCCGCTCCCTGTGGGGCTGTGGAAGGGCTGCCAAGGGAAGGCGAGGGCCAGCAACACCTGGGAGTCCTGGCCCCTTTGGTGTGGGAGCAGGCGCTGGACGTTTGCAATTTTGGGGCTGGGCTCTGGCGGCGGCGCTGAGAGCGAGCAAGGCACCAACGTCGGCACCCTGCGCTGGCTGGCAAGCGCGGAGCCCCGGTCCCTGTGGGGCTGTGGAAGGGCTGCCAAGGGAAGGCGAGGGCCAGCAACACCTGGGAGTCCTGGCCCCTTTGGTGTGGGAGCAGGCGCTGGACGTTTGCAATTTTGGGGCTGGGCTCTGGCGGCGGCGCTGAGAGCGAGCAAGGCACCAACGTCGGCACCCTGCGCTGGCTGGCAAGCGCGGAGCCCCGGTCCCTGTGGGGCTGTGGAAGGGCTGCCAAGGGAAGGCGAGGGCCAGCAACACCTGGGAGTCCTGGCCCCTTTGGTGTGGGAGCAGGCGCTGGACGTTTGCAATGTTGGGGCTGGGCTCTGGCGGCGGCGCTGAGAGCGAGCAAGGCACCAACGTCGGCACCCTGCGCTGGCTGGCAAGCGCGGAGCCCCGGTCCCTGTGGGGCTGTGGAAGGGCTGCCAAGGGAAGGCGAGGGCCAGCAACACCTGGGAGTCCTGGCCCCTTTGGTGTGGGAGCAGGCGCTGGACGTTTGCAATTTTGGGGCTGGGCTCTGGCGGCGGCGCTGAGAGCGAGCAAGGCACCAACGTCGGCACCCTGCGCTGGCTGGCAAGCGCGGAGCCCCGGTCCCTGTGGGGCTGTGGAAGGGCTGCCAAGGGAAGGCGAGGGCCAGCCACACCTGGGAGTCCTGGCCCCTTTGGTGTGGGAGCAGGCGCTGGACGTTTGCAATGTTGGGGCTGGGCTCTGGCGGCGGCGCTGAGAGCGAGCAAGGCAGCAACGTCGGCACCCTGCGCTGGCTGGCAAGCGCGGAGCCCCGGTCCCTGTGGGGCTGTGGAAGGGCTGCCAAGGGAAGGCGAGGGCCAGCCACACCTGGGAGTCCTGGCCCCTTTGGTGTGGGAGCAGGCGCTGGACGTTTGCAATTTTGGGGCTGGGCTCTGGCGGTGGCGCTGAGAGCGAGCAAGGCACCAACGTCGGCACCCTGCGCTGGCTGGCAAGCGCGGAGCCCCGGTCCCTGTGGGGCTGTGGAAGGGCTGCCAAGGGAAGGCGAGGGCCAGCAACACCTGGGAGTCCTGGCCCCTTTGGTGTGGGAGCAGGCGCTGGACGTTTGCAATTTTGGGGCTGGGCTCTGGCGGCGGCGCTGAGAGCGAGCAAGGCAGCAACGTCGGCACCCTGCGCTGGCTGGCAATCGCGGAGCCCCGGTCCCTGTGGGGCTGTGGAAGGGCTGCCAAGGGAAGGCGAGGGCCAGCCACACCTGGGAGTCCTGGCCCCTTTGGTGTGGGAGCAGGCGCTGGACGTTTGCAATTTTGGGGCTGGGCTCTGGCGGCGGCGCTGAGAGCGAGGAAGGCACCAACGTCGGCACCCTGCGCTGGCTGGCAAGCGCGGAGCCCCGGTCCCTGTGGGGCTGTGGAAGGGCTGCCAAGGGAAGGCGAGGGCCAGCAACACCTGGGAGTCCTGGCCCCTTTGGTGTGGGAGCAGGCGCTGGACGTTTGCAATTTTGGGGCTGGGCTCTGGCGGCGGCGCTGAGAGCGAGCAAGGCAGCAACGTCGGCACCCTGCGCTGGCTGGCAAGCGCGGAGCCCCGGTCCCTGTGGGGCTGTGGAAGGGCTGCCAAGGGAAGGCGAGGGCCAGCAACACCTGGGAGTCCTGGCCCCTTTGGTGTGGGAGCAGGCGCTGGACGTTTGCAATTTTGGGGCTGGGCTCTGGCGGCGGCGCTGAGAGCGAGCAAGGCACCAACGTCGGCACCCTGCGCTGGCTGGCAAGCGCGGAGCCCCGGTCCCTGTGGGGCTGTGGAAGGGCTGCCAAGGGAAGGCGAGGGCCAGCAACACCTGGGAGCCCTGGCCCCTTTGGTGTGGGAGCAGGCGCTGGACGTTTGCAATTTTGGGGCTGGGCTCTGGCGGCGGCGCTGAGAGCGAGCAAGGCAGCAACGTCGGCACCCTGCGCTGGCTGGCAAGCGCGGAGCCCCGGTCCCTGTGGGGCTGTGGAAGGGCTGCCAAGGGAAGGCGAGGGCCAGCCACACCTGGGAGTCCTGGCCCCTTTGGTGTGGGAGCAGGCGCTGGACGTTTGCAATGTTGGGGCTGGGCTCTGGCGGCGGCGCTGAGAGCGAGCAAGGCACCAACGTGGGCACCCTGCGCTGGCTGGGAAGCGCGGAGCCCCGGTCCCTGTGGGGCTGTGGAAGGGCTGCCAAGGGAAGGCGAGGGCCAGCCACACCTGGGAGTCCTGGCCCCTTTGGTGTGGGAGCAGGCGCTGGACGTTTGCAATTTTGGGGCTGGGCTCTGGCGGCGGCGCTGAGAGCGAGGAAGGCACCAACGTGGGCACCCTGCGCTGGCTGGGAAGCGCGGAGCCCCGGTCCCTGTGGGGCTGTGGAAGGGCTGCCAAGGGAAGGCGAGGGCCAGCCACACCTGGGAGTCCTGGCCCCTTTGGTGTGGGAGCAGGCGCTGGACGTTTGCAATTTTGGGGCTGGGCTCTGGCGGCGGCGCTGAGAGCGAGCAAGGCACCAACGTCGGCACCCTGCGCTGGCTGGCAAGCGCGGAGCCCTGGTCCCTGTGGGGCTGTGGAAGGGCTGCCAAGGGAAGGCGAGGGCCAGCCACACCTGGGAGTCCTGGCCCCTTTGGTGTGGGAGCAGGCGCTGGACGTTTGCAATGTTGGGGCTGGGCTCTGGCGGCGGCGCTGAGAGCGAGCAAGGCAGCAACGTCGGCACCCTGCGCTGGCTGGCAAGCGCGGAGCCCTGGTCCCTGTGGGGCTGTGGAAGGGCTGCCAAGGGAAGGCGAGGGCCAGCAACACCTGGGAGTCCTGGCCCCTTTGGTGTGGGAGCAGGCGCTGGACGTTTGCAATGTTGGGGCTGGGCTCTGGCGGCGGCGCTGAGAGCGAGCAAGGCAGCAACGTCGGCACCCTGCGCTGGCTGGGAAGCGCGGAGCCCCGGTCCCTGTGGGGCTGTGGAAGGGCTGCCAAGGGAAGGCGAGGGCCAGCAACACCTGGGAGTCCTGGCCCCTTTGGTGTGGGAGCAGGCGCTGGACGTTTGCAATTTTGGGGCTGGGCTCTGGCGGCGGCGCTGAGAGCGAGCAAGGCACCAACGTCGGCACCCTGCGCTGGCTGGCAAGCGCGGAGCCCCGGTCCCTGTGGGGCTGCGGAAGGGCTGCCAAGGGAAGGCGAGGGCCAGCAACACCTGGGAGTCCTGGCCCCTTTGGTGTGGGAGCAGGCGCTGGACGTTTGCAATTTTGGGGCTGGCGGCGGCGCTGAGAGCGAGCAAGGCAGCAACGTCGGCACCCTGCGCTGGCTGGCAAGCGCGGAGCCCCGGTCCCTGTGGGGCTGTGGAAGGGCTGCCAAGGGAAGGCGAGGGCCAGCCACACCTGGGAGTCCTGGCCCCTTTGGTGTGGGAGCAGGCGCTGGACGTTTGCAATGTTGGGGCTGGGCTCTGGCGGCGGCGCTGAGAGCGAGCAAGGCACCAACGTCGGCACCCTGCGCTGGCTGGCAAGCGCGGAGCCCGGTCCTGTGGGGCTGTGGAAGGGCTGCCAAGGGAAGGCGAGGGCCAGCAACACCTGGGAGTCCTGGCCCCTTTGGTGTGGGAGCAGGCGCTGGACGTTTGCAATGTTGGGGCTGGGCTCTGGCGGCGGCGCTGAGAGCGAGCAAGGCACCAACGTCGGCACCCTGCGCTGGCTGGCAAGCGCGGAGCCCCGGGTCCCTGTGGGGCTGTGGAAGGGCTGCCAAGGGAAGGCGAGGGCCAGCAACACCTGGGAGTCCTGGCCCCTTTGGTGTGGGAGCAGGCGCTGGACGTTTGCAATTTTGGGGCTGGGCTCTGGCGGCGGCGCTGAGAGCGAGGCAAGGCACCAACGTCGGCACCCTGCGCTGGCTGGCAAGCGCGGAGCCCCGGTCCCTGTGGGGCTGTGGAAGGGCTGCCAAGGGAAGGCGAGGGCCAGCAACACCTGGGAGTCCTGGCCCCTTTGGTGTGGGAGCAGGCGCTGGACGTTTGCAATTTTGGGGCTGGGCTCTGGCGGCGGCGCTGAGAGCGAGCAAGGCACCAACGTCGGCACCCTGCGCTGGCTGGCAAGCGCGGAGCCCCGGTCCCTGTGGGGCTGTGGAAGGGCTGCCAAGGGAAGGCGAGGGCCAGCCACACCTGGGAGTCCTGGCCCCTTTGGTGTGGGAGCAGGCGCTGGACGTTTGCAATTTTTGGGGCTGGGCTCTGGCGGCGGCGCTGAGAGCGAGCAAGGCACCAACGTCGGCACCCTGCGCTGGCTGGCAAGCGCGGAGCCCCGGTCCCTGTGGGGCTGTGGAAGGGCTGCCAAGGGAAGGCGAGGGCCAGCCACACCTGGGAGTCCTGGCCCCTTTGGTGTGGGAGCAGGCGCTGGACGTTTGCAATTTTGGGGCTGGGCTCTGGCGGCGGCGCTGAGAGCGAGCAAGGCACCAACGTCGGCACCCTGCGCTGGCTGGCAAGCGCGGAGCCCTGGTCCCTGTGGGGCTGTGGAAGGGCTGCCAAGGGAAGGCGAGGGCCAGCCACACCTGGGAGTCCTGGCCCCTTTGGTGTGGGAGCAGGCGCTGGACGTTTGCAATTTTGGGGCTGGGCTCTGGCGGCGGCGCTGAGAGCGAGCAAGGCAGCAACGTCGGCACCCTGCGCTGGCTGGCAAGCGCGGAGCCCTGGTCCCTGTGGGGCTGTGGAAGGGCTGCCAAGGAAGGCGAGGGCCAGCAACACCTGGGAGTCCTGGCCCCTTTGGTGTGGGAGCAGGCGCTGGACGTTTGCAATGTTGGGGCTGGGCTCTGGCGGCGGCGCTGAGAGCGAGCAAGGCACCAACGTCGGCACCCTGCGCTGGCTGGGCAAGCGCGGAGCCCCGGTCCCTGTGGGGCTGTGGAAGGGCTGCCAAGGGAAGGCGAGGGCCAGCAACACCTGGGAGTCCTGGCCCCTTTGGTGTGGGAGCAGGCGCTGGACGTTTGCAATGTTGGGGCTGGGCTCTGGCGGCGGCGCTGAGAGCGAGCAAGGCAGCCAACGTCGGCACCCTGCGCTGGCTGGCAAGCGCGGAGCCCCGGTCCCTGTGGGGCTGTGGAAGGGCTGCCAAGGGAAGGCGAGGGCCAGCCACACCTGGGAGTCCTGGCCCCTTTGGTGTGGGAGCAGGCGCTGGACGTTTGCAATTTTGGGGCTGGGCTCTGGCGGCGGCGCTGAGAGCGAGCAAGGCACCAACGTCGGCACCCTGCGCTGGCTGGCAAGCGCGGAGCCCCGGTCCCTGTGGGGCTGTGGAAGGGCTGCCAAGGGAAGGCGAGGGCCAGCAACACCTGGGAGTCCTGGCCCCTTTGGTGTGGGAGCAGGCGCTGGACGTTTGCAATTTTGGGGCTGGGCTCTGGCGGCGGCGCTGAGAGCGAGCAAGGCACCAACGTCGGCACCCTGCGCTGGCTGGCAAGCGCGGAGCCCCGGTCCCTGTGGGGCTGTGGAAGGGCTGCCAAGGGAAGGCGAGGGCCAGCCACACCTGGGAGTCCTGGCCCCTTTGGTGTGGGAGCAGGCGCTGGACGTTTGCAATTTTGGGGCTGGGCTCTGGCGGCGGCGCTGAGAGCGAGCAAGGCACCAACGTCGGCACCCTGCGCTGGCTGGCAAGCGCGGAGCCCCGGTCCCTGTGGGGCTGTGGAAGGGCTGCCAAGGGAAGGCGAGGGCCAGCAACACCTGGGAGTCCTGGCCCCTTTGGTGTGGGAGCAGGCGCTGGACGTTTGCAATGTTGGGGCTGGGCTCTGGCGGCGGCGCTGAGAGCGAGCAAGGCACCAACGTCGGCACCCTGCGCTGGCTGGCAAGCGCGGAGCCCCGGTCCCTGTGGGGCTGTGGAAGGGCTGCCAAGGGAAGGCGAGGGCCAGCAACACCTGGGAGTCCTGGCCCCTTTGGTGTGGGAGCAGGCGCTGGACGTTTGCAATTTTGGGGCTGGGCTCTGGCGGCGGCGCTGAGAGCGAGCAAGGCACCAACGTCGGCACCCTGCGCTGGCTGGCAAGCGCGGAGCCCCGGTCCCTGTGGGGCTGTGGAAGGGCTGCCAAGGGAAGGCGAGGGCCAGCAACACCTGGGAGTCCTGGCCCCTTTGGTGTGGGAGCAGGCGCTGGACGTTTGCAATTTTGGGGCTGGGCTCTGGCGGCGGCGCTGAGAGCGAGCAAGGCACCAACGTCGGCACCCTGCGCTGGCTGGCAAGCGCGGAGCCCCGGTCCCTGTGGGGCTGTGGAAGGGCTGCCAAGGGAAGGCGAGGGCCAGCCACACCTGGGAGTCCTGGCCCCTTTGGTGTGGGAGCAGGCGCTGGACGTTTGCAATGTTGGGGCTGGGCTCTGGCGGCGGCGCTGAGAGCGAGCAAGGCAGCAACGTCGGCACCCTGCGCTGGCTGGCAAGCGCGGAGCCCCGGTCCCTGTGGGGCTGTGGAAGGGCTGCCAAGGGAAGGCGAGGGCCAGCAACACCTGGGAGTCCTGGCCCCTTTGGTGTGGGAGCAGGCGCTGGACGTTTGCAATGTTGGGGCTGGGCTCTGGCGGCGGCGCTGAGAGCGAGCAAGGCAGCAACGTCGGCACCCTGCGCTGGCTGGCAAGCGCGGAGCCCCGGTCCCTGTGGGGCTGTGGAAGGGCTGCCAAGGGAAGGCGAGGGCCAGCAACACCTGGGAGTCCTGGCCCCTTTGGTGTGGGAGCAGGCGCTGGACGTTTGCAATTTTGGGGCTGGGCTCTGGCGGCGGCGCTGAGAGCGAGCAAGGCAGCAACGTCGGCACCCTGCGCTGGCTGGCAAGCGCGGAGCCCCGGTCCCTGTGGGGGCTGTGGAAGGGCTGCCAAGGGAAGGCGAGGGCCAGCAACACCTGGGAGTCCTGGCCCCTTTGGTGTGGGAGCAGGCGCTGGACGTTTGCAATGTTGGGGCTGGGCTCTGGCGGCGGCGCTGAGAGCGAGCAAGGCAGCAACGTCGGCACCCTGCGCTGGCTGGCAAGCGCGGAGCCCCGGTCCCTGTGGGGCTGTGGAAGGGCTGCCAAGGGAAGGCGAGGGCCAGCAACACCTGGGAGTCCTGGCCCCTTTGGTGTGGGAGGCAGGCGCTGGACGTTTGCAATTTTGGGGCTGGGCTCTGGCGGCGGCGCTGAGAGCGAGCAAGGCACCAACGTCGGCACCCTGCGCTGGCTGGCAAGCGCGGAGCCCCGGTCCCTGTGGGGCTGTGGAAGGGCTGCCAAGGGAAGGCGAGGGCCAGCCACACCTGGGAGTCCTGGCCCCTTTGGTGTGGGAGCAGGCGCTGGACGTTTGCAATTTTGGGGCTGGGCTCTGGCCGGCGGCGCTGAGAGCGAGCAAGGCAGCAACGTCGGCACCCTGCGCTGGCTGGCAAGCGCGGAGCCCTGGTCCCTGTGGGGCTGTGGAAGGGCTGCCAAGGGAAGGCGAGGGCCAGCCACACCTGGGAGTCCTGGCCCCTTTGGTGTGGGAGCAGGCGCTGGACGTTTGCAATGTTGGGGCTGGGCTCTGGCGGCGGCGCTGAGAGCGAGCAAGGCAGCAACGTCGGCACCCTGCGCTGGCTGGCAAGCGCGGAGCCCCGGTCCCTGTGGGGCTGTGGAAGGGCTGCCAAGGGAAGGCGAGGGCCAGCAACACCTGGGAGTCCTGGCCCCTTTGGTGTGGGAGCAGGCGCTGGACGTTTGCAATGTTGGGGCTGGGCTCTGGCGGCGGCGCTGAGAGCGAGCAAGGCACCAACGTCGGCACCCTGCGCTGGCTGGCAAGCGCGGAGCCCCGGTCCCTGTGGGGCTGTGGAAGGGCTGCCAAGGGAAGGCGAGGGCCAGCAACACCTGGGAGTCCTGGCCCCTTTGGTGTGGGAGCAGGCGCTGGACGTTTGCAATTTTGGGGCTGGGCTCTGGCGGCGGCGCTGAGAGCGAGCAAGGCAGCAACGTCGGCACCCTGCGCTGGCTGGCAAGCGCGGAGCCCCGGTCCCTGTGGGGCTGTGGAAGGGCTGCCAAGGGAAGGCGAGGGCCAGCAACACCTGGGAGTCCTGGCCCCTTTGGTGTGGGAGCAGGCGCTGGACGTTTGCAATTTTGGGGCTGGGCTCTGGCGGCGGCGCTGAGAGCGAGCAAGGCAGCAACGTCGGCACCCTGCGCTGGCTGGCAAGCGCGGAGCCCCGGTCCCTGTGGGGCTGTGGAAGGGCTGCCAAGGGAAGGCGAGGGCCAGCCAACACCTGGGAGTCCTGGCCCCTTTGGTGTGGGAGCAGGCGCTGGACGTTTGCAATTTTGGGGCTGGGCTCTGGCGGCGGCGCTGAGAGCGAGCAAGGCACCAACGTCGGCACCCTGCGCTGGCTGGCAAGCGCGGAGCCCCGGTCCCTGTGGGGCTGTGGAAGGGCTGCCAAGGGAAGGCGAGGGCCAGCCACACCTGGGAGTCCTGGCCCCTTTGGTGTGGGAGCAGGCGCTGGACGTTTGCAATGTTGGGGCTGGGCTCTGGCGGCGGCGCTGAGAGCGAGCAAGGCACCAACGTCGGCACCCTGCGCTGGCTGGGAAGCGCGGAGCCCCGGTCCCTGTGGGGCTGTGGAAGGGCTGCCAAGGGAAGGCGAGGGCCAGCAACACCTGGGAGTCCTGGCCCCTTTGGTGTGGGAGCAGGCGCTGGACGTTTGCAATGTTGGGGCTGGGCTCTGGCGGCGGCGCTGAGAGCGAGCAAGGCAGCAACGTCGGCACCCTGCGCTGGCTGGCAAGCGCGGAGCCCCGGTCCCTGTGGGGCTGTGGAAGGGCTGCCAAGGGAAGGCGAGGGCCAGCAACACCTGGGAGTCCTGGCCCCTTTGGTGTGGGAGCAGGCGCTGGACGTTTGCAATTTTGGGGCTGGGCTCTGGCGGCGGCGCTGAGAGCGAGCAAGGCACCAACGTCGGCACCCTGCGCTGGCTGGCAAGCGCGGAGCCCCGGTCCCTGTGGGGCTGTGGAAGGGCTGCCAAGGGAAGGCGAGGGCCAGCAACACCTGGGAGTCCTGGCCCCTTTGGTGTGGGAGCAGGCGCTGGACGTTTGCAATTTTGGGGCTGGGCTCTGGCGGCGGCGCTGAGAGCGAGCAAGGCAGCAACGTCGGCACCCTGCGCTGGCTGGCAAGCGCGGAGCCCGGTCCCTGTGGGGCTGTGGAAGGGCTGCCAAGGGAAGGCGAGGGCCAGCCACACCTGGGAGTCCTGGCCCCTTTGGTGTGGGAGCAGGCGCTGGACGTTTGCAATGTTGGGGCTGGGCTCTGGCGGCGGCGCTGAGAGCGAGCAAGGCAGCAACGTCGGCACCCTGCGCTGGCTGGCAAGCGCGGAGCCCCGGTCCCTGTGGGGCTGTGGAAGGGCTGCCAAGGGAAGGCGAGGGCCAGCAACACCTGGGAGTCCTGGCCCCTTTGGTGTGGGAGCAGGCGCTGGACGTTTGCAATTTTGGGGCTGGGCTCTGGCGGCGGCGCTGAGAGCGAGCAAGGCACCAACGTCGGCACCCTGCGCTGGCTGGCAAGCGCGGAGCCCCGGTCCCTGTGGGGCTGTGGAAGGGCTGCCAAGGGAAGGCGAGGGCCAGCAACACCTGGGAGTCCTGGCCCCTTTGGTGTGGGAGCAGGCGCTGGACGTTTGCAATTTTGGGGCTGGGCTCTGGCGGCGGCGCTGAGAGCGAGCAAGGCACCAACGTCGGCACCCTGCGCTGGCTGGCAAGCGCGGAGCCCCGGTCCCTGTGGGGCTGTGGAAGGGCTGCCAAGGGAAGGCGAGGGCCAGCAACACCTGGGAGTCCCTGGCCCCTTTGGTGTGGGAGCAGGCGCTGGACGTTTGCAATTTTGGGGCTGGGCTCTGGCGGCGGCGCTGAGAGCGAGCAAGGCACCAACGTCGGCACCCTGCGCTGGCTGGCAAGCGCGGAGCCCCGGTCCCTGTGGGGCTGTGGAAGGGCTGCCAAGGGAAGGCGAGGGCCAGCAACACCTGGGAGTCCTGGCCCCTTTGGTGTGGGAGCAGGCGCTGGACGTTTGCAATTTTGGGGCTGGGCTCTGGCGGCGGCGCTGAGAGCGAGCAAGGCACCAACGTCGGCACCCTGCGCTGGCTGGCAAGCGCGGAGCCCCGGTCCCTGTGGGGCTGTGGAAGGGCTGCCAAGGGAAGGCGAGGGCCAGCAACACCTGGGAGTCCTGGCCCCTTTGGTGTGGGAGCAGGCGCTGGACGTTTGCAATTTTGGGGCTGGGCTCTGGCGGCGGCGCTGAGAGCGAGCAAGGCACAACGTCGGCACCCTGCGCTGGCTGGCAAGCGCGGAGCCCCGGTCCCTGTGGGGCTGTGGAAGGGCTGCCAAGGGAAGGCGAGGGCCAGCAACACCTGGGAGTCCTGGCCCCTTTGGTGTGGGAGCAGGCGCTGGACGTTTGCAATTTTGGGGCTGGGCTCTGGCGGCGGCGCTGAGAGCGAGCAAGGCACCAACGTCGGCACCCTGCGCTGGCTGGCAAGCGCGGAGCCCCGGTCCCTGTGGGGCTGTGGAAGGGCTGCCAAGGGAAGGCGAGGGCCAGCAACACCTGGGAGTCCTGGCCCCTTTGGTGTGGGAGCAGGCGCTGGACGTTTGCAATTTTGGGGCTGGGCTTGGCGGCGGCGCTGAGAGCGAGCAAGGCACCAACGTCGGCACCCTGCGCTGGCTGGCAAGCGCGGAGCCCGGTCCCTGTGGGGCTGTGGAAGGGCTGCCAAGGGAAGGCGAGGGCCAGCAACACCTGGGAGTCCTGGCCCCTTTGGTGTGGGAGCAGGCGCTGGACGTTTGCAATTTTGGGGCTGGGCTCTGGCGGCGGCGCTGAGAGCGAGCAAGGCACCAACGTCGGCACCCTGCGCTGGCTGGCAAGCGCGGAGCCCCGGTCCCTGTGGGGCTGTGGAAGGGCTGCCAAGGGAAGGCGAGGGCCAGCAACACCTGGGAGTCCTGGCCCCTTTGGTGTGGGAGCAGGCGCTGGACGTTTGCAATTTTGGGGCTGGGCTCTGGCGGCGGCGCTGAGAGCGAGCAAGGCACCAACGTCGGCACCCTGCGCTGGCTGGCAAGCGCGGAGCCCCGGTCCCTGTGGGGCTGTGGAAGGGCTGCCAAGGGAAGGCGAGGGCCAGCAACACCTGGGAGTCCTGGCCCCTTTGGTGTGGGAGCAGGCGCTGGACGTTTGCAATTTTGGGGCTGGGCTCTGGCGGCGGCGCTGAGAGCGAGCAAGGCACCAACGTCGGCACCCTGCGCTGGCTGGCAAGCGCGGAGCCCCGGTCCCTGTGGGGCTGTGGAAGGGCTGCCAAGGGAAGGCGAGGGCCAGCAACACCTGGGAGTCCTGGCCCCTTTGGTGTGGGAGCAGGCGCTGGACGTTTGCAATTTTGGGGCTGGGCTCTGGCGGCGGCGCTGAGAGCGAGCAAGGCACCAACGTCGGCACCCTGCGCTGGCTGGCAAGCGCGGAGCCCCGGTCCCTGTGGGGCTGTGGAAGGGCTGCCAAGGGAAGGCGAGGGCCAGCAACACCTGGGAGTCCTGGCCCCTTTGGTGTGGGAGCAGGCGCTGGACGTTTGCAATTTTGGGGCTGGGCTCTGGCGGCGGCGCTGAGAGCGAGCAAGGCACCAACGTCGGCACCCTGCGCTGGCTGGCAAGCGCGGAGCCCCGGTCCCTGTGGGGCTGTGGAAGGGCTGCCAAGGGAAGGCGAGGGCCAGCAACACCTGGGAGTCCTGGCCCCTTTGGTGTGGGAGCAGGCGCTGGACGTTTGCAATTTTGGGGCTGGGCTCTGGCGGCGGCGCTGAGAGCGAGCAAGGCACCAACGTCGGCACCCTGCGCTGGCTGGCAAGCGCGGAGCCCCGGTCCCTGTGGGGCTGTGGAAGGGCTGCCAAGGGAAGGCGAGGGCCAGCAACACCTGGGAGTCCTGGCCCCTTTGGTGTGGGAGCAGGCGCTGGACGTTTGCAATTTTGGGGCTGGGCTCTGGCGGCGGCGCTGAGAGCGAGCAAGGCACCAACGTCGGCACCCTGCGCTGGCTGGCAAGCGCGGAGCCCCGGTCCCTGTGGGGCTGTGGAAGGGCTGCCAAGGGAAGGCGAGGGCCAGCAACACCTGGGAGTCCTGGCCCCTTTGGTGTGGGAGCAGGCGCTGGACGTTTGCAATTTTGGGGCTGGGCTCTGGCGGCGGCGCTGAGAGCGAGCAAGGCACCAACGTCGGCACCCTGCGCTGGCTGGCAAGCGCGGAGCCCCGGTCCCTGTGGGGCTGTGGAAGGGCTGCCAAGGGAAGGCGAGGGCCAGCAACACCTGGGAGTCCTGGCCCCTTTGGTGTGGGAGCAGGCGCTGGACGTTTGCAATTTTGGGGCTGGGCTCTGGCGGCGGCGCTGAGAGCGAGCAAGGCACCAACGTCGGCACCCTGCGCTGGCTGGCAAGCGCGGAGCCCCGGTCCCTGTGGGGCTGTGGAAGGGCTGCCAAGGGAAGGCGAGGGCCAGCAACACCTGGGAGTCCTGGCCCCTTTGGTGTGGGAGCAGGCGCTGGACGTTTGCAATTTTGGGGCTGGGCTCTGGCGGCGGCGCTGAGAGCGAGCAAGGCACCAACGTCGGCACCCTGCGCTGGCTGGCAAGCGCGGAGCCCCGGTCCCTGTGGGGCTGTGGAAGGGCTGCCAAGGGAAGGCGAGGGCCAGCAACACCTGGGAGTCCTGGCCCCTTTGGTGTGGGAGCAGGCGCTGGACGTTTGCAATTTTGGGGCTGGGCTCTGGCGGCGGCGCTGAGAGCGAGCAAGGCACCAACGTCGGCACCCTGCGCTGGCTGGCAAGCGCGGAGCCCCGGTCCCTGTGGGGCTGTGGAAGGGCTGCCAAGGGAAGGCGAGGGCCAGCAACACCTGGGAGTCCTGGCCCCTTTGGTGTGGGAGCAGGCGCTGGACGTTTGCAATTTTGGGGCTGGGCTCTGGCGGCGGCGCTGAGAGCGAGCAAGGCACCAACGTCGGCACCTGCGCTGGCTGGCAAGCGCGGAGCCCCGGTCCCTGTGGGGCTGTGGAAGGGCTGCCAAGGGAAGGCGAGGGCCAGCAACACCTGGGAGTCCTGGCCCCTTTGGTGTGGGAGCAGGCGCTGGACGTTTGCAATTTTGGGGCTGGGCTCTGGCGGCGGCGCTGAGAGCGAGCAAGGCACCAACGTCGGCACCCTGCGCTGGCTGGCAAGCGCGGAGCCCCGGTCCCTGTGGGGCTGTGGAAGGGCTGCCAAGGGAAGGCGAGGGCCAGCAACACCTGGGAGTCCTGGCCCCTTTGGTGTGGGAGCAGGCGCTGGACGTTTGCAATTTTGGGGCTGGGCTCTGGCGGCGGCGCTGAGAGCGAGCAAGGCACCAACGTCGGCACCCTGCGCTGGCTGGCAAGCGCGGAGCCCCGGTCCCTGTGGGGCTGTGGAAGGGCTGCCAAGGGAAGGCGAGGGCCAGCAACACCTGGGAGTCCTGGCCCCTTTGGTGTGGGAGCAGGCGCTGGACGTTTGCAATTTTGGGGCTGGGCTCTGGCGGCGGCGCTGAGAGCGAGCAAGGCACCAACGTCGGCACCCTGCGCTGGCTGGCAAGCGCGGAGCCCCGGTCCCTGTGGGGCTGTGGAAGGGCTGCCAAGGGGAAGGCGAGGGCCAGCAACACCTGGGAGTCCTGGCCCCTTTGGTGTGGGAGCAGGCGCTGGACGTTTGCAATTTTGGGGCTGGGCTCTGGCGGCGGCGCTGAGAGCGAGCAAGGCACCAACGTCGGCACCCTGCGCTGGCTGGCAAGCGCGGAGCCCCGGTCCCTGTGGGGCTGTGGAAGGGCTGCCAAGGGAAGGCGAGGGCCAGCAACACCTGGGAGTCCTGGCCCCTTTGGTGTGGGAGCAGGCGCTGGACGTTTGCAATGTTGGGGCTGGGCTCTGGCGGCGGCGCTGAGAGCGAGCAAGGCACCAACGTCGGCACCCTGCGCTGGCTGGCAAGCGCGGAGCCCCGGTCCCTGTGGGGCTGTGGAAGGGCTGCCAAGGGAAGGCGAGGGCCAGCAACACCTGGGAGTCCTGGCCCCTTTGGTGTGGGAGCAGGCGCTGGACGTTTGCAATTTTGGGGCTGGGCTCTGGCGGCGGCGCTGAGAGCGAGCAAGGCACCAACGTCGGCACCCTGCGCTGGCTGGCAAGCGCGGAGCCCCGGTCCCTGTGGGGCTGTGGAAGGGCTGCCAAGGGAAGGCGAGGGCCAGCAACACCTGGGAGTCCTGGCCCCTTTGGTGTGGGAGCAGGCGCTGGACGTTTGCAATTTTGGGGCTGGGCTCTGGCGGCGGCGCTGAGAGCGAGCAAGGCACCAACGTCGGCACCCTGCGCTGGCTGGCAAGCGCGGAGCCCCGGTCCCTGTGGGGCTGTGGAAGGGCTGCCAAGGGAAGGCGAGGGCCAGCAACACCTGGGAGTCCTGGCCCCTTTGGTGTGGGAGCAGGCGCTGGACGTTTGCAATTTTGGGGCTGGGCTCTGGCGGCGGCGCTGAGAGCGAGCAAGGCACCAACGTCGGCACCCTGCGCTGGCTGGCAAGCGCGGAGCCCCGGTCCCTGTGGGGCTGTGGAAGGGCTGCCAAGGGAAGGCGAGGGCCAGCAACACCTGGGAGTCCTGGCCCCTTTGGTGTGGGAGCAGGCGCTGGACGTTTGCAATTTTGGGGCTGGGCTCTGGCGGCGGCGCTGAGAGCGAGCAAGGCACCAACGTCGGCACCCTGCGCTGGCTGGCAAGCGCGGAGCCCCGGTCCCTGTGGGGCTGTGGAAGGGCTGCCAAGGGAAGGCGAGGGCCAGCAACACCTGGGAGTCCTGGCCCCTTTGGTGTGGGAGCAGGCGCTGGACGTTTGCAATTTTGGGGCTGGGCTCTGGCGGCGGCGCTGAGAGCGAGCAAGGCACCAACGTCGGCACCCTGCGCTGGCTGGCAAGCGCGGAGCCCCGGTCCCTGTGGGGCTGTGGAAGGGCTGCCAAGGGAAGGCGAGGGCCAGCAACACCTGGGAGTCCTGGCCCCTTTGGTGTGGGAGCAGGCGCTGGACGTTTGCAATTTTGGGGCTGGCCGGCGGCGCTGAGAGCGAGCAAGGCACCAACGTCGGCACCCTGCGCTGGCTGGCAAGCGCGGAGCCCCGGTCCCTGTGGGGCTGTGGAAGGGCTGCCAAGGGAAGGCGAGGGCCAGCCACACCTGGGAGTCCTGGCCCCTTTGGTGTGGGAGCAGGCGCTGGACGTTTGCAATTTTGGGGCTGGGCTCTGGCGGCGGCGCTGAGAGCGAGCAAGGCACCAACGTCGGCACCCTGCGCTGGCTGGCAAGCGCGGAGCCCCGGTCCCTGTGGGGCTGTGGAAGGGCTGCCAAGGGAAGGCGAGGGCCAGCAACACCTGGGAGTCCTGGCCCCTTTGGTGTGGGAGCAGGCGCTGGACGTTTGCAATTTTGGGGCTGGGCTCTGGCGGCGGCGCTGAGAGCGAGCAAGGCACCAACGTCGGCACCCTGCGCTGGCTGGCAAGCGCGGAGCCCCGGTCCCTGTGGGGCTGTGGAAGGGCTGCCAAGGGAAGGCGAGGGCCAGCAACACCTGGGAGTCCTGGCCCCTTTGGTGTGGGAGCAGGCGCTGGACGTTTGCAATTTTGGGGCTGGGCTCTGGCGGCGGCGCTGAGAGCGAGCAAGGCACCAACGTCGGCACCCTGCGCTGGCTGGCAAGCGCGGAGCCCCGGTCCCTGTGGGGCTGTGGAAGGGCTGCCAAGGGAAGGCGAGGGCCAGCAACACCTGGGAGTCCTGGCCCCTTTGGTGTGGGAGCAGGCGCTGGACGTTTGCAATTTTGGGGCTGGGCTCTGGCGGCGGCGCTGAGAGCGAGCAAGGCACCAACGTCGGCACCCTGCGCTGGCTGGCAAGCGCGGAGCCCCGGTCCCTGTGGGGCTGTGGAAGGGCTGCCAAGGGAAGGCGAGGGCCAGCAACACCTGGGAGTCCTGGCCCCTTTGGTGTGGGAGCAGGCGCTGGACGTTTGCAATTTTGGGCTGGGCTGCTGGCGGCGGCGCTGAGAGCGAGCAAGGCACCAACGTCGGCACCCTGCGCTGGCTGGCAAGCGCGGAGCCCCGGTCCCTGTGGGGCTGTGGAAGGGCTGCCAAGGGAAGGCGAGGGCCAGCCACACCTGGGAGTCCTGGCCCCTTTGGTGTGGGAGCAGGCGCTGGACGTTTGCAATTTTGGGGCTGGGCTCTGGCGGCGGCGCTGAGAGCGAGCAAGGCACCAACGTCGGCACCCTGCGCTGGCTGGCAAGCGCGGAGCCCCGGTCCCTGTGGGGCTGTGGAAGGGCTGCCAAGGGAAGGCGAGGGCCAGCAACACCTGGGAGTCCTGGCCCCTTTGGTGTGGGAGCAGGCGCTGGACGTTTGCAATTTTGGGGCTGGGCTCTGGCGGCGGCGCTGAGAGCGAGCAAGGCACCAACGTCGGCACCCTGCGCTGGCTGGCAAGCGCGGAGCCCCGGTCCCTGTGGGGCTGTGGAAGGGCTGCCAAGGGAAGGCGAGGGCCAGCCAACACCTGGGAGTCCTGGCCCCTTTGGTGTGGGAGCAGGCGCTGGACGTTTGCAATTTTGGGGCTGGGCTCTGGCGGCGGCGCTGAGAGCGAGCAAGGCACCAACGTCGGCACCCTGCGCTGGCTGGCAAGCGCGGAGCCCCGGTCCCTGTGGGGCTGTGGAAGGGCTGCCAAGGGAAGGCGAGGGCCAGCCACACCTGGGAGTCCTGGCCCCTTTGGTGTGGGAGCAGGCGCTGGACGTTTGCAATTTTGGGGCTGGGCTCTGGCGGCGGCGCTGAGAGCGAGCAAGGCACCAACGTCGGCACCCTGCGCTGGCTGGCAAGCGCGGAGCCCCGGTCCCTGTGGGGCTGTGGAAGGGCTGCCAAGGGAAGGCGAGGGCCAGCAACACCTGGGAGTCCTGGCCCCTTTGGTGTGGGAGCAGGCGCTGGACGTTTGCAATTTTGGGGCTGGGCTCTGGCGGCGGCGCTGAGAGCGAGCAAGGCACCAACGTCGGCACCCTGCGCTGGCTGGCAAGCGCGGAGCCCCGGTCCCTGTGGGGCTGTGGAAGGGCTGCCAAGGGAAGGCGAGGGCCAGCAACACCTGGGAGTCCTGGCCCCTTTGGTGTGGGAGCAGGCGCTGGACGTTTGCAATTTTGGGGCTGGGCTCTGGCGGCGGCGCTGAGAGCGAGCAAGGCACCAACGTCGGCACCCTGCGCTGGCTGGCAAGCGCGGAGCCCCGGTCCCTGTGGGGCTGTGGAAGGGCTGCCAAGGGAAGGCGAGGGCCAGCCAACACCTGGGAGTCCTGGCCCCTTTGGTGTGGGAGCAGGCGCTGGACGTTTGCAATTTTGGGGCTGGGCTCTGGCGGCGGCGCTGAGAGCGAGCAAGGCACCAACGTCGGCACCCTGCGCTGGCTGGCAAGCGCGGAGCCCCGGTCCCTGTGGGGCTGTGGAAGGGCTGCCAAGGAAGGCGAGGGCCAGCAACACCTGGGAGTCCTGGCCCCTTTGGTGTGGGAGCAGGCGCTGGACGTTTGGAATTTTGGGGGCTGGGCTCTGGCGGCGGCGCTGAGAGCGAGCAAGGCACCAACGTCGGCACCCTGCGCTGGCTGGCAAGCGCGGAGCCCCGGTCCCTGTGGGGCTGTGGAAGGGCTGGCCAAGGGAAGGCGAGGGCCAGCCACACCTGGGAGTCCTGGCCCCTTTGGTGTGGGAGCAGGCGCTGGACGTTTGCAATGTTGGGGCTGGGCTCTGGCGGCGGCGCTGAGAGCGAGCAAGGCACCAACGTCGGCACCCTGCGCTGGCTGGCAAGCGCGGAGCCCCGGTCCCTGTGGGGCTGTGGAAGGGCTGCCAAGGGAAGGCGAGGGCCAGCAAACACCTGGGAGTCCTGGCCCCTTTGGTGTGGGAGCAGGCGCTGGACGTTTGCAATTTTGGGGCTCGCGGCGGCGCTGAGAGCGAGCAAGGCACCAACGTCGGCACCCTGCGCTGGCTGGCAAGCGCGGAGCCCCGGTCCCTGTGGGCTGTGGAAGGGCTGCCAAGGGAAGGCGAGGGCCAGCACACCTGGGAGTCCTGGCCCCTTTGGTGTGGGAGCAGGCGCTGGACGTTTGCAATGTTGGGGCTGGGCTCTGGCGGCGGCGCTGAGAGCGAGCAAGGCACCAACGTCGGCACCCCTGCGCTGGCTGGCAAGCGCGGAGCCCCGGTCCCTGTGGGGCTGTGGAAGGGCTGCCAAGGGAAGGCGAGGGCCAGCAACACCTGGGAGTCCTGGCCCCTTTGGTGTGGGAGCAGGCGCTGGGACGTTTGCAATTTTGGGCTGGGCTCTGGCGGCGGCGCTGAGAGCGAGCAAGGCACCAACGTCGGCACCCTGCGCTGGCTGGCAAGCGCGGAGCCCCCGGTCCCTGTGGGGCTGTGGAAGGGCTGCCAAGGGAAGGCGAGGGCCAGCACACCTGGAGTCCTGGGCCCCTTTGGTGTGGGAGCAGGCGCTGGACGTTTGCAATGTTGGGGCTGGGCTCTGGCGGCGGCGCTGAGAGCGAGCAAGGCACCAACGTCGGCCCCTGCGCTGGCTGGCAAGCGCCGGAGCCCCGGTCCCTGTGGGGCTGTGGAAGGGCTGCCAAGGGAAGGCGAGGGCCAGCCACACCTGGGAGTCCTGCCCCCTTTGGTGTGGGAGCAGGCGCTGGACGTTTGCAATGTTGGGGCTGGGCCTCTGGCGGCGGCGCTGAGAGCGAGCAAGGCACCAACGTCGGCACCCTGCGCTGGCTGGCAAGCGGCGGAGCCCCGGTCCCTGTGGGGCTGTGGAAGGGCTGCCAAGGGAAGGCGAGGGCCAGCACACCTGGGAGTCCTGGCCCTTTGGTGTGGGAGCAGGCGCTGGACGTTTGCAATGTTGGGGCTGGCGGCGGCGCTGAGAGCGAGCAAGGCACCAACGTCGGCACCCTGCGCTGGCTGGCAAGCGAGCCCCGGTCCCTGTGGGGCTGTGGAAGGGCTGCCAAGGGAAGGCGAGGGCCAACTGGAGTCCTGGCCTTGGTGTGAGCTGTGCATGTGGGCTGGGCTCTGCGGCCGCTGAGAGCGAGCGGGGCTGGCACGTTGTGGCTGTGAAGCGGCCGCCTTTGTGTGGAGCACCGCAATTTTGGGGCTGGGCTCTCGCGCGCTGACGAGTCCCTGTGGGGCTGTGGAAGGGCGGGAGGCCAGCACACCTGGGAGTCCTGGCCCCTTTGGTGTGGGAGCAGGCGCTGGACGTTTGCAATGTTGGGGGCTGGGCTCTGGCCGGCGCGCGCTGAGAGCGAGCAAGGCACCAACGTCGCACCCTGCGCTGGCTGGC